>NW_015229484.1:0-786 GCF_001447785.1 Gekko japonicus | reverse complement strand
GAGAACTCCAGGCTCCACCTGGAGACTGGAAACCCTAGATCCAGCACCTTCGACTTTTAAAAAATATTATCTCAAAACTTTTTGACCCCAGGCCGCAGTGGAACGAACAAAGCAGTATACCTGTGCCAATGGAAATGAGGCCTCTCTCAGACCATGTTCTCTTAAAATCGATTGTTTCCTTCTCTCATTTCCCTGTCTGTAAAATGGGCTAGAAACTGTCTTGTATGTCGATAGTGGAATAATTGCAATCGAGATTATTAACGGCCGTGCAAATTGCAGTATTTATAGATAGGAGGAAGCAACGATGCAAGCACAGGACATCGGTGACTGAGTCAGATATAATAATTTCTCACTGTTATTGTCGCTTTTAAGGTATTGTGGCTGTCAAGGGCATGGTTGGAAGGTTCTTAATACCACACCCTTGCTGAAGCCAAGCCAATCTGGGTCTGTTCAGTACCTGGCTGAGAGACCTCCTTGGGGACTCTTTCTGTGCATACCACCTTGAGTTCCGTGATGGAAGACCCATACGTTTGGTATGGTGATTAGAGTAGGACTTAGTCCAGGGAGACCTAGATTGAAATACTTGTTTAGGGGATTTTTTTCTTCTTCTATTGCTGCTTTTCAGTATAAATTTCCAAAATCCAGTCAGGTCACCACACACTGTACAATACCACAAAGCATACAATGAGCAAAGCAATGCTGGTGATCAGAAAGGAAAGCTCTTAACTTGATTCTACGAGGATGATCAAGAGGAGGCCACATGGGCTGCCCAGTGTTCTGGTGCGA
>NW_015229483.1:0-786 GCF_001447785.1 Gekko japonicus | reverse complement strand
TTTTTTGTGGCACCCTTCTATCTCAAAAGGTATAGCTCATAAATAAATGGCTATTCTAACTGCAAAGCTTGGTTTGTCTCCAGCTTTTTAACCGATGTAGATTTTGTTTTCAGAATATGCAAAGTATAGCTGGAAGAGGAATTGGCTAGCTTTGCAAGATGCTGTCATGCTCCCTTTCTGGTTAATAATATACAAGACATGCCGCAGGAAGTGGGGAAGTCAGCATTTTCCTTCCTTCTCCCTGTCAGGGCAAATCAAATGTATCAATAGAGTTTTGTCGCAGCCGGCAAGCAGGCTTTATTGGAAGATAGATGTAATCAGCATTATGCATTGTAATCAAACCACAGGTCAATACAAATTAAATATTGACAGGAGTACCTTGACCAGTCGGAGGGCAGCAGAAGTCCCTGAAAGATTCAGGAAATGCGGCCATTATTCCAATGAGTCTGTATAAAAGGCCTTCCAAATCTTGTGTTAAGTAGTTATGAGATACTGAATTTCCTAAATAAATAATGCCAGACTCTGAAGATCAGGTTTTAAGTGCAAGAGGAAGAAATGCTTCAGGCGATGAGGAAAAATAGCCCTAGTATTGGATTTAGCAGCGACATTAGATGGAGATTTTTAATGAGCAGCGATTTTTAATGACTCTAAGCCTACCATAAAGCAAGAGAAGGGGCAATGGGTTGAATATATTTTGATAATTCAATTGACAATTATCTTGGAAAGCATGGAACTGGTTAAAGATTAGGAGCATTGCCAAAATTGCCTTCATCTCCACACACACAC
>NW_015229482.1:0-786 GCF_001447785.1 Gekko japonicus | reverse complement strand
AAGGGGAAGAACTGTGTGACTTATGTGCTTGTGGTCATTCTTCAGGGTGTGCCACTTAATGAGAACAAGAGGACAATCCTAGGTAATATATGAACCAGGACTCTATACAAATCAATGGAATTTTATCACAGAAGATTAAATCCTACTGATTTCTTTGGAGTTCTTAGCATCACACGGTCCTAAATACCTTCACAAGGAAATACATTCGGTTATGTCTTGATTTATGCTGGTAAAACTCAATCCAAATCAGTAAAAACAAGTCATACTAATGAGATTATTCATACCCTGTTTACCGTATATCTTAATAAATACAGAATAAAACTTACACAAAGACCAATTAAACCCCAAATCAACACACACAGGCCCTTCTGCTTTGATTACTTCTCCCTCTTTGGTGAGATAGCCATAATAACAGGAGCTGATTGATCTCATTGTGAAACCTCACTTTCACCACCAGATTTATTTCATCTCCATTAAGCCATTAGTCACCAATGCATCACTTCAATTAGGCCCGCTAGTCAGAGAACTCTGTAGAAACAAAGCTAAAACGTTAACAATGAATGTTGAAATATGTCTGTGAAAATGGAAAATGAGCCAGATGTTTCTCTTTCACTTTGGCTTCCTGCATTGGGATGTACGCATTTCATTTTAGAGGGGTTATTTTGAATACCTTTAGCATATTAAAGGTGTCAGTTGTTTGGATTCCATGATGGTGTATCTCTAGGGTTGCCAACTGCAGCTTGGCAAATTTGGTGCTGGGGAGGGAGCTCAATGGGGATGTGATGC
>NW_015229481.1:0-786 GCF_001447785.1 Gekko japonicus | reverse complement strand
CACCCACAGGCTTTCCCATGCCTGGTGCTCAGATACACCACAGAGGGTTCCCCTACCCATCCTCTGTCCTGACTTATACTACCCTTACGCTGGGCTTTATGAACTAAACTAGATAGAGACGGGCAACTGATTTATGTAACTGCTAGCTTGTTGGACATCGGCTAGCAAGACAATTCGGAATCAAGTGCCTACACACCCTAAAGTGCGCTGTGTGGGCATAAGAAGTTAACTTGTTCCTGAAGGGTCACTTTTGGATGCGCCCTGCCTGCATGACAATGGCACTTCCTGACACTGTGCAGGCCCAGTTCCATGCCAGCTGTTCTTCCTCTGGCCTGTCTTTCTCCTCCTTAGCAGGTGCAGCCTGACACCATCCGTGCCAGACCAGTGACCTAGATGCATATGTTTAGCTCCTGATTAGCAGTAATCACCCAAGGGACCAAGAGAGTCCTTGAGTTGAGGCATGACATCAGACAGGCTTTGCTCAGAGAAATGCAAGCTGTCTGTGCTCTCTAAGGTGAGGCTTTCTTTTTCAAACAAGTGTGCAGGAGGCCTAGATTCAAAAGGCAGGCAGGGCAGAGTCATTAAGGTGTATGTATGTGCATATGTGGGGGACTCACTTGGCAAGCTGTTGCAAGGCAGGCAGGGCTTCTGTGCTATCTGCTTGCTGACCTCCCTCTATGGTGGGGGCATCTAATGGACCAAAGTTCATGAATGAGCCCAGCACCTCGTATCAAAGAAAGGATGGTCCTCAGTTAGAATGGGACTCTGCTGTCCAGCACACTAGAA
>NW_015229480.1:0-786 GCF_001447785.1 Gekko japonicus | reverse complement strand
CCCCCCCGAAATGACCTCTGCCTGACACTCTAACCACTGCACCACAGCCGATGTGTTAATTCATAACCATGCTGTTCCAAACACTCCAAACCCGCACATACACAGTCTCCCAGAGCATGATGCATTCTGGCTGCTATCTCGCTGCATAGCTTTAAGCTTCCCCCCTCCCCGGGAAGTCCCCCTGCTAGCAAAGCAAATGTGCCGCCATTCAATAAAAATCCCTTCATGAATTCATCGAATCTCTCCCTTTCTCTTTCTGTCTCTGCGATGCCAAGTATTCCAGGTCACCGCACAGGTTAAGTGAACAACCTCACACATGCAGAAATAACACAAACCGAGATTGTTCCAATTTCCTCCTAGTAACACTTTAAAGGGAAGGGGGGGAAATAATCAAACCTGCCCTCTCGGTAGTCTAATGCAAGGGGGCTCACATATCCTTTGGGGGGAAGGCCTGTGTTTATTTCGGTCTGTATTGACACCCGATCGCTTCCTTGATATAACCTCTCGACCCCCTGTCCTGATTCAATAGTCAAATTGTTTTCTCCTATGGAGCCTCCGCTGCCGCTGCCATTTTATTCCAGACTAGCAAAATGCCCCTCATTGAAACAGCTGGGATGCCTGAGCAGGGGAGGCTTTTGCTGGTGGGCGGGCACAATGTGTCTCTGTGTCTTCTGCACAAAGGGGCATGTTGAACCCCAAAGCAGGACTCTGGCAAAGGAGGACCAGGCCATGCCGTGTCACAGACTGAGGGCACCCGTTCCAAAAAGCGCAAGGATTTTATCCAAA
>NW_015229479.1:0-786 GCF_001447785.1 Gekko japonicus | reverse complement strand
GGGGGAAAAAGATCTCAGCCTTCCCAACTAGCCTTATGTTTTAACTGCCCTCCCCCCGGGCCTGATTAGATTTTCTAGAAATGCCACACGTCTGTAGTTGGCAGACAAGGAATTTGAATCTGACGGTTCATATCTTGAAATCCAGATTCCACATTCAGTCTTGGCATTTTTTTCAATGGCTGTTAGAAAGACTTGCAGAAGGTGGGGTGGGGTTAGATGGCCTTATGAGCCATCAGTGAAGGTACCTAACAGTTACCTCTCCCCCTTTTTGCATACCTGGTATATTTTTGGTTTCTAACAGTAACATGCTCTAGGTGTGCAGTAGTTT
This sequence comes from Gekko japonicus, assembly GCF_001447785.1. Classification (NCBI taxonomy): domain Eukaryota; kingdom Metazoa; phylum Chordata; class Lepidosauria; order Squamata; family Gekkonidae; genus Gekko; species Gekko japonicus. The sequence continues at coordinate 458 of NW_015229479.1, read as the reverse complement.
GTTTCTGTACTCTCTGCACTGACATTTTTAATTCAGCTTCCTCTCCATCAGTTTATGGACAACCCTAATATCAAGAGGTATGAGTTGAAATGACTACTGCATGATTGGTGCCTGATACATGCCTGAATTTCTTGATGCCATGACTGCAGTAATGATAGGAAGAACCCTTCTTGGCTGTTGTTACTTCTTTCTTATAGAACTACTCTGGGTAGTAAATGACTTGTTGGTGAATGTGAATTGTTAAATTGCTGTTCCTCTCTAGGGGTGTGCAGAAAAAAAATATCAGTATTTTTTGGGTTCAGGTATACCGAACCCGAAATATATTGGTACAGTATTGTATTGGGATTCAGGAAGTAATTGGTATTGTTAAAAATATTCAGCCGGGACGGTTGAAATGGCTGCCTCACGTTCAGACTGATCAGTGCAGCCATCTGCCGGTCAGCTGATCGGCTTTGGGA
>NW_015229478.1:0-786 GCF_001447785.1 Gekko japonicus | reverse complement strand
TGTGTGAGCTCAACAACTGCTCCAGTTTGTGCCCATTAAAAACAAACGAAAGTATCTTCTGACATCTGAATGCAGCCAGTGATAAAGCCCCTGTTAGGATCCAGTGGTCTGGCTCCTGTATTTTGCTCCAAGGCACACTCCTATACGTTTTCTAAACATTCCCAAAGAATCTTACCTTGTTCGCAGTTTTCCACTGTACCATATTGAGCTAGCAAACCATCCAGAACCTACCCAAATGTGAGAATGGGGAGAAATTGTGTTACCCTGAATATTCTTGCCAGACAGAGTTATAAACAGCAGACATTCACAACACTTTCTCCTAAAGGTCTCCTTGTTGAATGGACATTATTCCGGTTCTCCTCCTTTCCAAATGTTCAGAGTGGGAAAGCATCACATCAAAATAAAAAATACACAAATATCATTCAATTAAAAACAAATAGCCACCCCAGCAATTGTTCTGCAAGCAGACGTTTGCACTGCAATGACACAACCTGGGGCTTACTACAGTCAAAATGAGCAAAGCCACTTGGATTAAACAGTCCCACTGAACCCTTTGCAGTAACATTGTGTGGGGACAGTGTTATATCAGCACTGGATCTTTTGCCATGTTTCCCAAGGTCTTCCTCCTCCTCTATGCCCTGGTATTAAAAGGAAGTTCAAGAATAAGAACATAAAAACATAAAAGGAGCCTTGATGGATCAGACTAATGGTCTGTTGGCCACAGGAACAGAAAGCTTTAAAGGGGAAACAGAGAGACTCGTGGAGGATAGGTCTATCAGTGGCTAC
>NW_015229477.1:0-786 GCF_001447785.1 Gekko japonicus | reverse complement strand
CCTTATGTTTGACACCCCAGCTCTAGCATGTTGAAAATGATGTGGGTTTTGTTTTAAGCATGTTAGGAGAAAAACGAACAAAGAAATTTCCACTATACGTGCTAATTTTGGTATGCACTCAGAACATTTTAATACAGAGAAGTGTATTCAACCTCCCACCCCGACGGCTGGCTGAAATGGTCCAGTCCAAGAACAAATAGCTTTGGGAGTGGTCAAAAGCTGATCAAAAGTATGCTAAATAAATAAATCCAGCAGACCGTCCAATGTCTCTCCTCCATAGGGAATTTGTTTCCAGCTCAGTGGGGCATGGTCTGGAAAGGGGACAGGAAGGATGAAGGTAAAGGGCCAAAGAGAGTCTTAAAACAAAAGGGACCCCCACAGACACAGACACACACCAGTTTTTCCTTTCTTTATAAGACCCTCCCAGGAAGTTGTTCTGGGTTATAAATTCACCACTCTGTATCATTCCAAAGGCTATTCTGGAATACAGTCTTGTGGTTTGGCTAAGGAAAAACTGAACTGAGGAAGGGGAACATGGTAGAAAATGCCTCCTTATTGTTCTGAATTAAACCATATGTATTTTAAAAGCAAAACCAACAGAAAAGGAACAGCTCTCCAGAACACACTCAACTAAGAGCAAAAGCTCTTTCCTGAGATTTCCACCAATGGTATGGAGGGGTGCTGCAACGACACCATTGCCTTTAGATGTTGGCATTTGAAAGTGATTACAGTAGGGCTACCACTGTCCTCTTTTTTCGGTGTCCATCCTCTTTTGGGCTCTTTTTA
>NW_015229476.1:0-786 GCF_001447785.1 Gekko japonicus | reverse complement strand
TGCACAATGTCCACCGGACTCTGATTCAGCACTGGTTTTGCAAGGTTGGCTTAACACCTTGCCATTATAAAGGCCACCAAACTCACTTCTGAATATTTGATAGAAAAGGGACATGAAGGTTTATGTAGGAACAAATCTGATACATTGGGTACTGTAAAAACTGTATGCTCACCCTTGACTTTTCAGTAATCCAAACCAAATTCATGCCTATAAAAATTGATTATTAAGCCTATTTTTACACTCCGGCTCTAATATATATTACACTTTCCAATGGCTATAACATAACTGAACCTGCTAAAGCCTTTATTAAATACTACTCATCTCGTATCAATTGAACATACTGAAAGATAATGATACCTATTAAACGTAATGAATCATCTCAAATACTCTCTTTTTAGGTCATAACTATACCACTTAAATGCCTTTTAAAAGGGGGGGGGGTCTTATTGTATTGCATACCGAATCAGCTCTATTGCCAATCTCTTTCTATCAAGTCCTTTCACAATTCTTTGTGGTTCAACCAAATATAGTGCTACATTGTCTGTACACACATTACATCTGGATAAAGCCCCTAGTCCCCAGACTGAATGTGTACTGTTTTCCTGCCTGGTTTCTCAATGCTATCTCCTTGCAACAGCAGACACTAAAAGAACGCTATTCCCACACCCACCAGACACAGCTCTTGGGATAAGAACTGCACCATTGATAGAGTGTGTATTCTTTTCCATAGGTTCCCACCAGCATGTCTCTAACAATTTCCTAGGCCTTATCAAATAAAAAAAAAAA
>NW_015229475.1:0-786 GCF_001447785.1 Gekko japonicus | reverse complement strand
AAAAAAGCAGGAGATCCTGATCATAGAACTCCCACTTCACCTCTCATTTGGACCTAATATCTACTGAGATCCTTGAGTATCCCATCTCTGTACTTCCCTGCCACAGGTAAAGTTCTTCCTAGGCAATTCCCTGTCTCCTGGAAAAATTTAACACTGTATATATCAGGATATCTCTCTCTTCTGTTCATGGATCCAGTGACCTCATTTGTATAGTGGAAGTTACTGTGCCAGCCTATCGCAGAGGGATGTTTTATAATCACACAGGCCTATAATACTCATGGTCTAATACTTAAATATGCATACTGCCTCATATCTATTAAGGAGGTCTGTGAAACTATGTCCATGATGGATAATCGTGGTTGATCCCTCTCTCTGGAGTCACACACTGATGGCACAAAAGGTTATCCAGGTTCTAAGGTACCCTCACAGGCATATTGCTCTAATTCCACAACTTTGTTCCCATCACATCATACAAACACTTAAATTGCCACCTTTATCCAAGCTATTTCGAAATCTAACACCAATGTAATACAGCATGTAGTTTGCACAATCAACACCCATCTCCCTGACTGTATTGCCACAAGCAACTCCTGTAGAGGAAGATGCCCTACATTAAGTAAATATTAGTACAGAAGTCAGGATGCAAAATCATATGTGCCAACAAACACACACCTTAAGGTAGCTGACACACCTGTTAAAGTGGATGTTGTAACAATAGTACACACCTGCAATGAGGCACCCTGTATAAAGCTGGATTTGTTAGGCACAGCAATGCTTTAGATCTGA
>NW_015229474.1:0-787 GCF_001447785.1 Gekko japonicus | reverse complement strand
GTTATATTGAGAAAGTAAATAACTTTATTTGGTCATTCTTTGTAGTGCGTTGTCTGCTGTATGTATCTGTCCTTCTTGCATTCTGTCCTCTTTAAATCAGTCTCTCCTTTTCTTTCCCCCCATTCCTCTAATAATTTTTGTCATATACCCTTTGAATACTCTGTGTGTCTTGCTTTGGGTGCTTTTAATTGCAGCTGTCTCAGCAGGACTTGATATTGCTCAGAAAACTTGCATGTGAGTGACTCACAAAGAAGAGCTTAGGAAAGACTTTTGATCTGTGCCATTTCCCCTCTGTGACATTTCCTCTCTTCCTCCGTTTGCCTCTCATGGTAGAACTGTTTTCTTTAGGAAAATACATGCTCCTGGACGCATGCTGTTGAGGCTATGCAAGGGCAGGGGGATTTGTAGAAGGGACTTGGTGGGAGGAGGGGGAAGGGCTGCTTAATCCTTCCTGAGCCTGGCAATTCTCATCTGTAAATGGCTCCCCAAGCTGTCTGCCCCTTCAGGCAGCTGTGCTTCCAGTTTTGGGGAAAGAGGTTGTGTGTGTTTGCAAGGAAGTGCGGTAAGCAGAGGAAGAATACCCGTCCCCTCACCATTATAAGACAAACTTAGCATCGGAACGTCCTGTGTTGCCCCATAGAATGTCTCTTTGTTATAATAGTTTCTGGTGACAGATACATCAGTTACTCTAAAACACGGCAACCAGGCTACTCTCAGGGGCTGGATACAGGGATTGCATCATCCTTGTGCTGAAATGCTGCCAAAGGTTGCCTGTCCCCCCCCCCCC
>NW_015229473.1:0-787 GCF_001447785.1 Gekko japonicus | reverse complement strand
AAATTTTTATATAAGCATAAATTTTCAGTGGGGAGGAAGAAATATTGGCCTCTGTATATAAATTAGGAATGGTAATGGGGAAGGTCTGCTGTCTTCTGTTTTTCTAGAGGAAGATCTCTGCAAACTCTACTGCACAGCAGAAGACTTTGACTTTTTCTTTGCAATGTCCAGCAAAGTGAAGGATGGAACTCCCTGCTCTCCCTACAGAGACGATGTGTGCATCGATGGCATTTGTGAAGTAAGATTAAGCTGATATTTTTCTCTGTCACAGTGCCTTGGATGTTGCTCAGTGGCAGAGTGTATGTCTTGCACACAGAAATCCAGAAATTCAATCTTGAGCATCTTTGGTTAAACAGATTGTCAGGTAGCAGGGCTGGAGAAGACCTTAGGTAGTCACTGTTGCTCAAAGTGGACAGAATTAGATTATGGAGTGACTTAGTACAAGGCAATTTTATGAGTTCATTTTTAAGAAATAGACAACCAACCCGGTTTTTTTTTGGGGGGGGAGGGGGACCTTTGTATCCCCCTTTAGTCGTTCACTCATGTCTTTTTTTGTTGTAGCAAGTAGGGTGTGATCGTCGGCTTGGATCCAAAGCTGTTTTGGATGCTTGCGGAGTTTGCAAAGGAGACAATTCGACATGCAAGTTCTTTTCTGGCCATTACTTGACCCAGCCCAAAACAAATGGTAAGGAAAGTTGTTCTTTGGCATGCTTAGGGCCAATTTGTTTTTTGTTACTTTGAGGGTTGCACAACTGAAATATCATTTATCCTTAAAAAGCAGCCTCGT
>NW_015229472.1:0-791 GCF_001447785.1 Gekko japonicus | reverse complement strand
AAGAAGCCCACATGGAAAAATACCATGTGGAATGCCATAGAGGGTGGACCTCCTGATGGCCCCTGAGTATTGTTGGCCACTGTGTGACAGAGGAGCGTTGGGCTGGATGGGCCAGGGGCCTGATCCGACAGGGGCTTCTCTTGTGTTGTTATGAACTGGATAAGCATCTGGAGCAGAGGTCCATCAGTGGCTATGAAGCACAAGGTATAGATAGGGACCCTCGGTCTGGGGCAAGGGATGCTCTGTCTTCTTGGTGCTTGGGGGAGGCAACAGTGGGAGGGCTTCTGGTGTCCTCCTGGCCCCACTGCTGGGGGGACCTCCTGATGGCCCCTGGTATTGTTGGCCGCTGCGTGACAGAGGAGCGTTGGGCTGGATAGGCCAGGGGCTTGATCCGACATGGGCTTCTCTTGTGTTCTTATGAATTGGATAAGCATTTGGAGCAGAAGTCCATCAGTGGCTATGAAGCACAAGGTATAGATAGGGTCTCTCGGTCTGGGGCAGGTGATGCTCTGTCTTCTTGGTGCTTGGGGGAGGCAACAGTGGGAGGGCTTCTGGTGTCCTCCTGGCCCCACTGCTGGGGGGACCTCCTGATGGCCCCTGGTATTGTTGGCCGCTGCGTGACAGAGGAGCGTTGGGCTGGATGGGCCTTGGGCCTGATCCCACAGGGGCTTTTCTTATGGAACACATTTCTGGGCTGCTCTTCCCCCTGCCTTGCTGCCTCCTCGGGGCCAGCCCCTTTCGTCCTGTCTCCTCCTCTCTGCCCCCCCTCCCGGCCCTTCTCCCCAGCGGGG
>NW_015229471.1:0-787 GCF_001447785.1 Gekko japonicus | reverse complement strand
TATAAGGCAGCTTCATGTGTGTTCAATTATTTTCCTCTCTGTGTTTATCTAGGATATAGCTACTTTCACTATAGCAAGCTAACTTTGTGTTGGCTATCTGAGGCCTTCACAATTCATGCTGTGATACACTGTTTTCTGGCCTGATTGGCTGCTGAAGCTGTTGATAATTAAAATCCAATTAATCTGATTATTGGTGGAAGTATATTTGAACTATGTGCTAATTCTGTTATTTCCTTTATGAGTGAGCCTGTCCTTTTTAAACCCATACCTACTGAGAGGGCCACTCAAAGAATGCGTTCAAAGGAGTGTTTGCTGTCTGGGGAAGGCAGTGACTGCTTTTTTCCCACCCCTCCCACACTAGCTCTTTGGCCAGGAACTTAAAATCTGCTCTTTCAAGGAAAAGGGGGGAGAAACCCAGAGAGGGCTGAGAGAGGTGGATCATTTGGTGCTCAAACCAAGGCAGCTAAAATGCTCCGGCTGGTCAAGACCCTCAGCTGCTGCCTTTGCATGCTACTACCTGTAGCCTGTGGGGCTCGGCACACTTTTGCCAACTTCCCAGTCCGAAGAAGCATGGATTCTGTTCCACAGCAGGTCAAAACTTTCAGTAGACCTGCCACACTGCTGGCTGATGAGCCCTACTCCAGAGGAACTGGCAGCTATTCTTCAGCCATCTCCCCTACAGGTAAATTACACTTCAGCAGCTATAGCAGGGGGTGAGAAGCTATGGCTTTTAGTAAAGAGATGGGAAGGTGGACTTCTTTGTTTAGCAAAGGTGCATGGTAGCTTG
>NW_015229470.1:0-787 GCF_001447785.1 Gekko japonicus | reverse complement strand
ACAACCTGGAAAATCTTACAACAGCCAATGCTTATTTCTTTACTGTTGAGGAGAGCTTGATTCTTTATTACTTCACCTCGCCCAGAGGAGGACGGCCGGGAAGCAAGTTTCAACCAGAGCTTGTGCAGAAAAAGGAACTGAAAACAAACCTGCCCTTTACCGGTTAACGTAGCTGCCAATCCTTGCTTTGTAAAGTCTATGACTTTGGGCCAGAAACATTTCTCCTGTTCTCCCAGCTCATGAAACATGCATAACCTCAGTTCCTGGGGGGAAAGATCAGTATTAAAAGGAGGTTACAGTTGACTTTAGCAATGAGTTACCCTTTAATCCGGTGCTCTAGATTGGATTACTAGTGAACACACAACACATGTACACTGATTTGGGAGTTTGACCAGAATTTAAAACCCAGACTTTGATTTCCTCGTTCATAATTTCTAATAACCCAACAATAGGACCCTTTTAAAAGAAACTTTTCATAGACGATGCTTTATGTCCCCTGGCCTGGATGGCCCCGGGCTCGACGGATCTCATCCGATCCCAGAAGCTATGCAGGGGTGGATCCTGCTTCCTTCCACCAAGGAAAGCCAGGGTTGCAAGGCAGAAGAATGCAGTGGCAAAACGACATCTGAACATCTCTTGCCTCAAAAACTTTCCGCTACCACTTAACATGTCTCATACCATGGCTATTGATGCTGGGTTTGCCCTTTCATGCTTCAAACTGTCTCTTCCTTAATTACCCTGCTTTATGGCCTGAGCCATAAAGTTGGACTATAAGGAAGGCCGAGCG
>NW_015229469.1:0-787 GCF_001447785.1 Gekko japonicus | reverse complement strand
CATAATACCACATAAATAAATAACATGCTTGGATCACTGCATTATGGGGAATGGACACACTAGCTGTGTACTCCTATGCAATCTGGAGTAATTTGCATAGGTTTCCAATGACAGATACTTATTCCCACCTAACAACCTTTAATAATATCAATGTAGTGGGTGTTTCATTAGGCAGTTTGAATAGAATACTTTGTTATTACTGTTTCCATTTCTTTGGAAAATAGCATGATTTAAACAATATATTATGGGAAGACAAATGCTGAAATGTTCTTGGCTTGCTAAATATTTTTAGCAATATTTTTAGCAAGGAAAATATTATCAGATGAAAAATATATAAATAACAGCATTCACCTTTACTTACTTAATAATCAAGTTATATTAAGGAGGGTTATGTTAAATGCATATATCTTCTAGAGAATATCAATGGACATTTGTTCTTCTACATACAAACAAAATGTTAAAATGATTCATCATTGTAAATCTAAAACTTTGCCTACACCATGAGGTTTGGGTAATGAAGTATTGAGAGAACATCAGTTTATAGTGTGCTGGGGAAGATAAATTGTTTGTACATTATAAAAGTAAATCGATTAGTATGATACCTTATATTAACTGCTAACTAAGAAGTATTTTGCCACATTCACACATCTATTTCAGTTTATGAAAGCTGTGATTTTCAGCTTTTCTGCATCAACTTCTAGCCAGATAAGTGGTAAAACTGGTATGTAGTTTCACCACAATGGGCTGGATTCAGCTTTTCTGTAATCCTACAAACTACTTTAAAAGC
>NW_015229468.1:0-787 GCF_001447785.1 Gekko japonicus | reverse complement strand
CACACATTTTACGGCCCGTGTGACCGGGAGCCAGGTACAGCAAGTTTTAGGAGATGCAAACTCATGACATGATCCGCTGCCCTTTCCCCCACAAATGTAGTTGAATGGTTTGCAGGATGGTATCTTACAGAGCACTACGCCTTTTCTTCCCACCACTGTCCCTTTACAAGGCATGTTTATAAGTATGACTAATGAAACAAGAAGGCAGGGAAGGGAATCGTGGGAGTCTCTACCCATTAATAAGATCTATGCTGAGCTTCTGACTCCATTCCTGTTGTGGGTACTTAAGTATGGGCATGGCCAGAGGCTTTTCTGGCACAAGAGGTGCAAGCCTTTTGGTCAACAGCCAAAGGGATTTTGGCTGTTAGCCCTTAGCTTGCAGCCTGTGGACTGAACACAGCCAGCCCAATGGATCCAGAATCAGCCTAGGAGTTGGGAATTGTATATTTTATTGTCGTTTATATTTATAAGGCACTCTGAGTGCCCACTGGGCAGAAAAACAGGATGGAAATACTCAAACAAATAAATACTAGTATCTTCTGTGCATCATTCTAGGAAGGAATGGACTGCTAGATCTTACTGTGAGAGATTAGTATAGATTTTGGGGGGGGGGGACACAGTATGTGCCTAGTTGAGGGCCGGTATACGACAGGATAGGGAGTTCAAGAGTTTACAAAGGAGATTTCCCTCTCTTCCATACAGCTCCTGTATGCACAGCAGATGTTCTACCACTGAGCCATGCTGCTCGTGATCATTTTAAAAAATTGAACTTACCATATGTTGTGGA
>NW_015229467.1:0-787 GCF_001447785.1 Gekko japonicus | reverse complement strand
ACTGCTCTGTGACTCCAGTTTGAATTACCCCTCTCCCCTGACCATGTGCGATTGACTGGTTGAAACACCAGCATTTCATCTAGTTTGTTCTTTTGTCAACATTTCTCCAATGCTTTCTTGAAATTTCAAAGAGCCCAACAACTCCATTAAAACCTCACTGAATCCCATTCATTTATGGCAAACTTCCAAATGTCATAGAAATTTCCAGTGATGTTCATGGGAACTGTGGAATATCATTGTTAGCTTATTCATATAAGATGTGTAAAGAAATTGTTGTGTATTTGACACACTCCATCATTTGTCGGGTGCTGAGAATCTGTTTTCTTGAAAACATACTCTAATTGGTAAGGATGCTTGGAGTTGCCAGGAGACTATTTTCTCATTTCCTATTTATCAATTTGCTATCATTTGCCAGGTGCAGATAACACAGTGTGCACAGAGACCACTCATCTTGATTTGGGGAAACAGGGAAGAGTGTGATTTATATTACTCAATGGCAATGGCTGAGAACACAATCAAATGAAATCTGAAATCCAACAAAACTTTATGTCTGCAACTTGACATTTAAGGTGACATTTGAACATCTGTCTTATGTTGGATCTGCATGTTCACTTTTGGGAAGCTGAGATACAGGGGCAGCCTGGAGTCAATTTTCATCAATGTGTTACCTAAAGCCCTGTTACTACAATCTCTGTACTTAGAACTGTATAAATAGCAGAGTAAAAGAATGCATGTATATATCCTTCAGACTTTGAACCCATGAAACTGCCTTATACAAAGTCAGAAC
>NW_015229466.1:0-787 GCF_001447785.1 Gekko japonicus | reverse complement strand
CTACAAAGAGCGAACCTTTTCTGCGTTAACTCTATAAAGCGGATGGTGTGACACACAACATTATAATCGTTATAGTTCCCTCTAGGATCAGGAGCTCGACCAAACTCTCACCGTAGCAGCAGGGAGGCGGGGAGGACGGAGGGGTCGGATTCCAGGCCCAGCCAGACTAAGCACAGACAGCCGAAACACACATCGACATGACCCCGAGAAAGGAAGTTCACAGTGGAAGATGACCCACCAGGAGAAAAGGAGGACATAAAACCAAAGCCCTGGGCCTCTCCACCCACCGACCATGCACACGCATGTGAGAAACCAGTGCTGTGGGCACCAGGCAATAAACAGCTCATTCGGGGACCCGACAGCAACACAACTCCCCGCCCGGGAGTGATGTACGCACTGTCAGGCTCTGACAAGCGCCATGTGCTCTTTATAGGCACCCTGTAAAAGTAATGCCCTGTGAAGGATATATAAGCATCCATCTCAGCCACGGCAGGCAGAGCGAGGCCAAGGGAAAGCGCCTCACCTGGATACCCGGCCCTCGCTCTCAGAAAGAGAACGGGGAAGTCAGATGTTAGCCATGCCGGAGTGGGGGAAATCACACAGGTCGCTCGAGCACTTTTCCTAACGCACATACACGAAGCTACCGTAGACTGGGTCATCCCGTCCAGTCCAGCTTTCTGACAAGGATCCGGCCCTTACACGGGGACAGCAAAGTAGGTTAATGCACCAGGGTGGCTGCCGTCAGGGAACAGGAGGCGGTGGCTCAGTGGCAGCGCATCTGCTTGGC
>NW_015229465.1:0-787 GCF_001447785.1 Gekko japonicus | reverse complement strand
GCTCTTTAATCAGAATACACCTCAGAAATCAAAATATACACAACTCTGTAGTAATTTACTACAAAAGTTTCATTATAGTTTTTGAAATACACTAACTGGTCAGGCCCTTCCTAACAGCAATGGTCTGCTTACCACAAGGCCGTATGGCTGAGTCACTTCTCTCTCATAAAGGTTTAGTCCTGTCTACCACTTTGGATTTCTAATAAATTGAATTGGGATTACACAAAAACATATTTTTTCCTGAAGCAATGCTGTTATGTTCCCGTACCATCACAAGCTGTTACAAAATATTATTCCTCAGTTTACTATCTTTTATAGAGATGAAATGGCATTGTACCTCAGGTCTGATTTCCTCAGGTCTTTGTAAATTTATTTTCTGAGTAGAAACCGTGAGACAAGACTGCCAGATGAGATTATAAGAACAGAGAAATTGTGGTTTGGTTCACTTGATATGAACAAGGATTCCACATAATCACAAGTAGCAGACAAACAAAAATACCTTTTTTTACCACTGTGCCACGTGAACCCCTTTTCCATGCGTTCATCTTCTTTCAGCTGTAGTGTTTGTGATGATTCATAGTCACAGGGGCTGGACCAATCACATGGGCCTTTCCCACGGAATCAGTATCTTTTACCAATACCCCACAAGAAGACTTTTTGTTATGAGATGAGACCATGGAAAAGCTGCTGTGGTGCTGCTCTGCTCACATGGAAAGTTGCAATTTGTACATGTCATCCATTGACCCCAACAGGCTTCGGGGCTCTTTTTGGCCAGGAACGCACAGGA
>NW_015229464.1:0-787 GCF_001447785.1 Gekko japonicus | reverse complement strand
TAGTTTTAATTTTACTTGACTGAAAGCTGACAGGATTGTTTTAATGTGGGTGTTATATTGCTTTTTTGTTTTAATTGATTGACTTATTGTTCTATCAGGTTTAATGTCGTATTGTTTGCCGCCTGAAGTGTTTTTGGGAGAAGTAGATAACAATTCTTTTATATCAAATGAATAAAATACAGATAAAATTTGCAGGAAAAACAAAAACTGTGCAAATCCTGCACACAAATATACTACAGTACTTGCAGAATTATCTGATTATCATATAGTGTTCTCACTGACTATTACAGTTGGCAGTTCTGCTCTAGAAGGTGCATTTGCCCATTATTAAATGTGTTGGTGATTTGCCGTAAAAAAACAGGTAATCATGTCCAATTGGAAGTATGAATAGACTTAAATATATTTGCAGACCATACAGGGATGGTTTGCAGAACAGGCTCCCACTGATCACAAGCCACTTTATTGAAGACTATAGTTGCCAGATCTACCCAGCTGCCTTCTGAAACCTTCCAGGGGGAAAGATTCATAACATTACCTGTTAAATGTACTGCCAAGCCATTCCCTGGATTCTACACTCCTTTGAACTTCTCCAGTTCCAGACGGCATCATTCACCTGTGAAGTCTGACTTACCATAGGGTTCATTCCTGCGCCTTCTTAACCAATCACCCATATTCTCTTTGCAAGCCAAAATGTTTTACGATTCTGGGATGGGGGGTGGGATTACTATCATTGAGGAAAGTACTGCAGAGCCGCTTATCTGAGTATCTTGGGAGTGTCGTTTCCCAT
>NW_015229463.1:0-787 GCF_001447785.1 Gekko japonicus | reverse complement strand
TGTGTGTAACTCTGCCCTATAATAAATGAATAACAAATCGACCTGCCAGCCCTCCCCTACCTGCATGCCCCCGTTCTCTGACCCCTTCTGTTCCCCTCCCCTTTAGGCCTCTGTTCAAGTCCACGAGGGCGTCGACATCACCCGCACCAACCTGGAGTTCTTGCAGGAGCAATTTAACCGCATCGCCACGCATATCCTGCACTGCACAGGTAAGGGAGCGGGGATAGAGTTGACGGGCCTCCTGGGGCTCCCGCCTTGGGCTTCTTGCCGGGCCCCTCCTTCCCGATCCGTGACGTCTCTTCTTCCCTTCCAGACAACTCCTTTGGGTTCCGCCTGCTGGAGCTGTGTAACCAGGGCCTGTTCGAGTGCCTGGCCCTGAACCTCTACTGCTTGCGGGGGGAGCAGGCAGCCCTGACGGCCGTCATCAACGACCGCATTGTGAGTGAGGAGCCACCTGGGGCTCGGTCAGTTTGAACCAATGGACAGGAGCAGGGGGTGGAGGGGCTGGGGCCGAGAGCGTGGCCGGGAAGGGTGTTTCCCAGGTGCGGGGTCACCCCGGCCCACGGCGGCCTGGCATCTCCCAACTTTTGCATTGAAAATCCAAATGGGAATTCTGCAAAGGAGCACCACCACCACACAGGTGCAATGCAGACTGAGGCTTCCGGAGTCTGGGGGAGGGGAAACTGCAACCGTGTGGTATCAAGTTGAACCTGCTAGTTTCAGATTTGACACGTCTGTGTCTCTAATGTGTAACTGCTGTCCTGTGAAGAGCTCAGGGTGACGTACA
>NW_015229462.1:0-787 GCF_001447785.1 Gekko japonicus | reverse complement strand
TTTCAATCTTTCTCAAACATACTTTGCTCTGAAGTTCTGGGGGAAATCATAGTGAAACTTGGGTGGCTGCTGTATGGGTGGGAATATCTGGATTTCCCCACCTACATGACAACCATTTTCAATAATCCTGTTCCTGCGGTGGCCTTTTGTTTTTTAAAAATCAATACTGAAATACAGTTATACCGATATACCATTGTAAGAATATGTGTAACAGGTTCACTGAATTCCCAGCTTTCCTTTTAAAAAATTCTCTAGCCCCTTTCTCCTTGCAGAGATACAAGAGGAAAGGCATATCTCCACAACGGAAGGAACTAGAAACATACTTTTTAAAAAAGAAAGAAAGAAGAAAGCTGAGAATTTAGAGAATCTGCTATACCTCTAGTTACAATGGTATATCAGTACAACTATATTTTAGTACCAATCTGAACAAAAAAAAATGGCAAAAGGATTGGAGATGTGACTGCTGTTGGGGGACAGGGAAAAGGAAACCAGCCATGGGGAAGCCCTGTTGTCAGTGCACTTTATCAACAGCTGCTAGAAAGTTATTCAGTATGGGAGAAACATTATATCATGATGCTGCTCACAGCAATAGCTGCCAAGAGACGAAGGAGTGAAGAGGAGCCAAAGACATGACAAGATGCTAAACTACTTACTGTTAACCTTTCTCTCAGAAACCTCATGTTAGGGACTCGGTAATTGACTTGAGACAACATGTTTTTCAGATCCTTTGCAGAAATCCTAGATTATTAGGGACGAAAGAAAAAGATAATAATTATTATGGCGGACG
>NW_015229461.1:0-787 GCF_001447785.1 Gekko japonicus | reverse complement strand
ACCGCAGTGCTCTCTGGGGTATGTATGTTGGGCGCAGTTGGAAGTAAGCCCCATTAGATCCCATAAATTAGCTTCCTCTACAGAGGCCAGTGAAATTCTCTGTCCTGCCCCCCGTAACATCTAGCGCAGTGTAACAGATAAGATAGCAGATGAATCAGTTCAGTGTAGTGGTTATAGCAGGGGTCCCCAACCATTGTCAAACTGGTGGGCACTTTTGCAATTCTGAGAAAGGGAAATGGGAGCCCTACAAAATCACTGCCATGGGATGTCAGACCCATCATAATATTGTTGCCATAGAGGGCAGTAACAAGATATTAGAAGGTTCCAAGTCGAGTATCCTCCTAGGAGAGGGGTAGCTCTTTCTGAATCGATGCCCTCTACAGACCCAAAGACATCTTGAGGTATTCCGAAGTACCTCCTGCATTGGTAAAGCACAGAGAAGCCAAGATTGGCTCTTTACTTTGGAGAATAAGCACTTTGAGGAAGAGCCAAGCGGATGCCAGGAAACATGTCAGTGGGTTCCATCGCTGACCACGTTGAGGGTCACTGGTTAGAGTGTTAAACTAGGATCCGGGCAAACCAGGTTCGAATCCCTACATTGCCATGAAGCTCAATGGATGCTCTTGAGCCGGTTAACATTCTGCCTAACCTAGCTTATGAGCATGCATTGGAGCGAGGATAAGTGTGTATGTTATCCTGAGTTCCTTGGAGGATGGGTGGATAAAAATCTACTGTGTCCTAGATGATCTAGTGTTATCTATTTCCCTGCCCATTGCCTCACATGACT
>NW_015229460.1:0-787 GCF_001447785.1 Gekko japonicus | reverse complement strand
ATAACAAGGGGATATATTTCTTCTCTCAACAATCCTGCACCACGAATTTCAAGGCCCAAGAAGGCACAGAGATCTTGACTGAAAAACTGCATCTTAGTCTCCCCTGACAAATCTCAAGTTGTAACTAATTTAAGAGCTGAACAACTTCTTGTTCTTGAAAAACCTGCTATTCTTCCTTCACATTTATAACAACATTCCTTGGAAGGGAATTAAAGCAGGCATCTTACTGGTTCAAAGACAAGTTTTCCTGCATTTTGGCCTTTGTATCAGAATATGTAAATGTTGTGCAGTGACTGAGCTATTTACAAAAATTAGTTGCTTGGTATAAAAGAAAATAGTCAAAAATGTGAAAGGACAGCACTATCAAAGATTACAGAATAAGCAGAAATAGAATTTATATGCTTTCTAACACTTCTATGTCCACTCTTTCTATACACTTCAGTTTATTTTTATTACTGTTACTTATTTTTAAAGTGTATTCCTACGCATTCTAGCTCTCTGTGGCCACTTGGAGAAATCCATACTGACTGCGACCTTTCCCCTCTACTTCCCTTTATGTATTGCAGTGGTGACAAAGAGATGTTGCTGCATTTCTGGAGTATTATGAAAAGCCTCAGGTCAACTGGAGGAGTCCATACCACTGCACATTACCATGCTAGTAGGGCCCCATTTCCACGAAAGAAAAGGCTAGCAATGGTTAGAAACTGTAATGTGAGGTTCTTTCGTGGCACCATGAGAAAAATTCACACCCTGCGGTAGCAAAATATAAGGAGACCCAAGGCCTGCC
>NW_015229459.1:0-787 GCF_001447785.1 Gekko japonicus | reverse complement strand
TGTACCCATACCTGCTACATTCGATACTTTTACAACTTCATAGCCTGGGAAGAAGAAGGCCCATTGTTTAACTTAAGGAGGTACATTTTTGCTTGAGGAAATGCATCCCACAGGCCCAGGCCCAATCAGGAAGGCATGACGCAGTTTGACAAAGTTTGCTGCAACCAATAATTCTGTTTCATTTCTCTGATATAATGTGAAATATAAAACACTACTGGTGCGTTCAGACGGGGCATTTCTGCCGGTATGCCGCTTGGAATCGGTGTACTTATGGGCGATCACACGGCGAACATCTGCCTTCCGTCCCTAACCGTTGCAAACAGCCTTAAACCGTTTTATTCTGCTACTAGGTCCCCAAGTGGTGGTATCCTGAGTGCACCACTTCCAGCCGTATTATCCTCGTCTGAGCGCTCTCCGCTGGTGTCTAGCAGCTTCCGCTGGGAAGCCCAAGGCTTTCGCTTTTTGGCTGCCATTATTATTTTTTTGCCTTCTCAATGTGCACTTGGGCGAAGCTTTGCCCCGGCATTTGTAAAAAACAAAACAAAAAAAGATGCTTAGTTTTAGGCTGCAGACGAGTCTGGGACCTCATGGAGGCCCTTTCCCTGTAAATGTTTAAATGGATGTCTTCACTTCAGGGCACGCTTTTCGGGACGTGGTGTTCTGTGCCTGTGCGAGGATCTCAACTCTGTGGATGGCTGCCTATGCGCATGCGCAAAATGTAAAAAAAAAAATTAAAAACCGCCGACTTGTGAATGGGCATATCTTGATGTGCTGCGCAGTCAGGAGG
>NW_015229458.1:0-787 GCF_001447785.1 Gekko japonicus | reverse complement strand
GATGCTGGACTAGACGAACCAGTGGTCTGATCCTCTCTCCTTATGTTCTTATTGGAATTTGGTCAGTCAGCAAGCTTTGTAGCTGAGAAGGAATCTGAATTTGAGTCTTTAATTACTAAGGAGATCTTTTATGTCACCTCTTCAGAGTCCTGCTCTTGAGACTGGTGCTTCACCACTTCACCATAGTGACTCTCATCTAGCGGGCATTTCCCCCTACAAGAGGCAGTCACCTGAAAGGCGACCGATGACAGAAATAGCAGTGGGCAGGTGACAGTCCTCAGGAAATGTTATACCTGACATGTGTTCAGATCACTGAGGCTGAAGGAGAGAGCCCTCCAGGTCGGCGGAGACCTTGGAATGGAACCGAGCAGTCTGCTGCGCTCTCTGATGATGGTATCCAGCTTTTGTACTGTAAGTGAAGACTCAAACTTGAAATGGCCTTTTGGCTGTTCTGGATTCTCATCCTGTGATTGCCGCCTGGGTACACCAAATGACAAAAAGCGACAGTGACTTACGCAACGCTGTCGGCCCCTTTTAGGCCTGCTGTTATTCGACTTGGGACTATGGCTTGTTGAAAAGCGGCTGTTCCCCCAGGTGGTCCAGAAAGATGGTACTCAGGCACCACACATGGTGAGATGCTGGAAAAAAGCAAATGGTATCAGGAAGCTTTACATATTTACGTATGTTGTGTGTCATGGGCCTTCAAATTGTTTCTGACACATGGGGACCCTATGAATTAAGTGCCATCATGTTGCTTTCCACTTTGGTGTAGCTTGGTGTAGTGGTT
>NW_015229457.1:0-787 GCF_001447785.1 Gekko japonicus | reverse complement strand
CTAGCACTGCTGAACATTCAAGAACAGGCAACAGTGCTGAGAAGTAATCAGAGAACAAATACCCCAAGAAGCTCCCTGGAGAAGCTGTGCCTGAAAACGTGGATGAGACCTCAAAGAACCAGGAAGCAGAAACAGAGGCAAGGGAAAGTAGTGAGGAAAGGGGAAAGTGGGGAGAAAAGTAGAGATAGATTAAATAGTATTATTCCTACTTCTTTTCTGCAGGCAGAGGAGGGATCAGAGAGCAATGTCACTGATTTAGAGAATTTGATTTTGTTGAGCGGGGTGCTATACCTGGCATTGCTCAAATGTATAAGAAAGCAAGATGCTAATCCCAAAAACCCATCTGGGGCTGAGAATAACTAATCCCTCCCAGGGGGAAAATCCCACAGAGAAGGCACAGGGAAAGGCAGACTGTGAAGGATCAGGAAGCTGTACCTTCGATAGAGCTATCTGAGAATAGCGTCTCCATCAAGGAGCGAACTCCTGGTGGGAAGGCAGAAGAAGAGGCAGAGACCATGAAGGAAGAACCCACCCCACTCTGTGTGAAGACTCTATATCCTGATGTAAGACTAAAATGGGGGGGTGGAGTGGGGGGGGCTCCTAGTCATGGGACAGGATACTTATTTTTTGCTTCCCCACACTCCCAGGTAGAGAATGTGAAATGGTTTTCAGAAGTGGCCACAGTGGTCAGTCAGAAGGTGGATCCAAATTGCTGTCTCTACTGCAAACAGCTATCTTACTATCAAGAATTAGACAGTGAAAACTCAGGCAATGAGGAAGCAGGGGG
>NW_015229456.1:0-787 GCF_001447785.1 Gekko japonicus | reverse complement strand
CAGTACTGCCTTCAGCTGTAAGACAGGTTAAGACTGATAGCAATTGACCCAGAATCATTCAGTCAACTATATGCACAGCTGAGGACGGGGTTTGAACTGGAGTTTCCTAGTCCAGCACTACACCACACTTTACTGCCACCACACAATTTGTATGTACACAGTTTCTGTTTAGGCCTTCAGATCAACATGTGGAGGATAGGTGCTATCCCACTTCCCCTTCCACTTTCTGGTTGTCTAGCTTTACCTACTCACATACATCACCCTAAATCCCGAATTTAATCCACAGAAGTAAACAGAAATGTACCACCAGGATTCAAAACCAATGCAATTTGAGCCAGGCTCTGTGACAGCTAGAAACCATTTCAACCTGCACTGCCAAGCAGAGTCTCTCTTATGCTCCTGGCACTGTTATTTCTAGAACAGAGCATTTCCCCATGCCACTTGTAAGCATGCGTGCACACATACCTATTTCGTACTTGACAGGTGACCTTTTGCTCTGCACTGAGGGTTTCCTGCTTGGCATCAGAGCTGGAACTCAACTGTCGGTGTCTTCGCCGGCGCTCCCTTTCCTGTTCTTCCTCATCTTCTGCACTCCATTGTTGGGCCAGGCTGAAGAGAAAAGCATGAGAGAAGGAGAACCATATTTTAGTCAAAAGCTATGTCAGGAATAAACAAGGCCAGAAGATTAGGATGCTTTCCCCACAATTTCCCCCTTCCTTACTTAGCTGCCCGCCTTATTTTAAGATAATGTAAACAAAACTTCCCCCCTCATGGATCACTGCCTTGT
>NW_015229455.1:0-787 GCF_001447785.1 Gekko japonicus | reverse complement strand
TCATTCTCTTAACAGAATTACTGCAAAGAAGGAGATTCCCAGGACAACAAGATCGGCAGCTACTGTCAAATCCTGCAGCTTTTCTGTGCTTGCATGGAACTGCCGATACACAGCGTCTTGCTTTTAGGGGTCTTTGTTGCTCACCTGACTTTGGCCCCCTCTGCCAACGCAGTAAACCCTTAGCCGGTAGGAAGTACCCGGCTTGAGATGAGCACAGACATGTTCTCGCGTGGAGCCAGTATATGCTGTTTCCCATTTACTTCCTAAGAGAAAAATCAAACACGAATTACAGTCCACCTTAGAGAAAGAAAGAGGGAGGGCGGCTTTGCAATCTTATTGGAGAATATCATCCACTAAGCCATGCATTAAAAATTAAACTGCAGGGATGACTTTGGCTACCCAAAGGGGCACTATCGCCGCAATCCTGTTTCCCGTATCATTTAAGAATCTACGGCGCAGCTACAAAAGCCGTGTTTTGTTCAGACGCGCGCAAAGAGTTTAAGAAGGCTCAGCGGCTTACCAGGTGAGGATTCTGAAATTTCTAGAATATACTTGGAGATGTCTGACCCTCCGGTATCCTTTGGCGGATCTGAAAGAAGTAACACATTCAAAGTGATATCTGCAGGGTGGTAATCGCTGATTAAATATCCTGACCCGGAATGAAGAATCAGACCTGACCATTGGGTCCTGCCCTTATACCATGAGGAGATTATACAGCCTTTCATGTTTAGCTCTTTGCAGCTTTTTGGACACAGTGAACATGGATAAAGAAGATGTAGCATGTGCA
>NW_015229454.1:0-787 GCF_001447785.1 Gekko japonicus | reverse complement strand
TTCCCAACCCAGAGGTGGCAACCCTATCAGGGATTGGGGAAGATGGGGGGGAAATGGCTAGGAAGCTAGCCAAGAGCCTACAGGTATAGCATTTGTTTCTGTCAGGATTCATGTATCTTTCTTAGACAGAGATCCAACAGGGGAAGGTTTTTCCATCCATGCCATGTAAGCTACCTCTTCAGAGACAGGATGAGGCCTTGGGCAAATCACTGTGTCTTAGGCTTAACCATAAGGCTGCAATTCAGCAGAATCAAATGAGAAAACCCTTCCTGGAATTTACCACTTTAGGCAGTAGGTGGGGAAACTGCATTTTTGACGATTCCTCAACGTAAATAAACTCCTGCTGTAGCAGATGAAAGAGGAGGGTTTGGAGTAGCCCTTTCCTTGAAATGTCATTTTGCGATGTGCGAGACGGGTTGTTTCGTTTAAGCGTGGGAGAGCATGCCGATGTGGAAGCCTTCCTGACACGCTGCCTGAAGGAGTATGATCAGGAAGAGCTATACCGCGATTTAGCGGAAGGGTCCTGTACCCACGTGACACTGCAGCGCAGCTCTCTGAAAGGAAAGTGACATAAGCAGTAATAATAACAACAATTTGCCAAGACAATTATCGTTAATGATGATAATGATGATAGTAAGTCATTGCTAATTATTATTAATTATGCCTGCCTGGCATACAACTGGTAAGCCGAGGGAGCTGTTTCGGGAAAAGGGTGACAGCTAGGAAGCAGCTTTCCTCTTCCCTGTGGAAAATGGGTCACAATAACACACGTGGAATAATAAAGCTC
>NW_015229453.1:0-787 GCF_001447785.1 Gekko japonicus | reverse complement strand
TACTCAGAATATTGTTTTGGTTGTTTTTTAAATAAATGCACAAGTCTTATTAGTGGCCTTGCAAGATGCTGATCTCTAGAAAAACAGATTTAACAGCTGAGGCTTTGCCCTTCCCCACAGGAAGCTTTCTGTGGCTGCGGCAGAATAACAAGGACCTGTTTTGTGTCAGCGATCAGAACCCGCAGTTCCACCCTTCAACTGTTCAGCTCCCCCTCGATGCTGAGATGGTGCATTATTCTGCTTGTCAGGATGCCATTTGGGGCTTGGATTATCTGGGACAGGTCTTCATAAGGACGCTTTCACCGACTTGCCCGACTGGGATGCACTGGACCAAACTGGACCTTTCTCAGCTAGGTATGGTTTCTTGTGCGCTGCGTTCAGGGATTCCAAATGTTGATGGGATGCATGTCTTCTGAAAACTCCATGAGATAACTTGGCGTGTGGGCTTCAAAGCTTATGCTGCTGTGCTAGATGCAGGGTGAACATCCACATGTATACACTTCAGAATTAGTGCTGGTGTTTGGAGGAAACTACTTTGTTTAGTACAGCTGTCTGGGAGGGTAGTGACGACGTCATACGCTTGCTCTCCATCACAGTTCAGAAGGAAAGTATGCTTTCTGGTATCACGGTCCATGTCCATAATACGGAACAAGATTTCCAGCCTCTGGATCTGTTTACCCCATCAGAGAGTTGGGTACAAGTCATGAGCATCAGATGGGAGAGTACAGGAAATGTCAGTCGTAGTGGTTTGGGAAACAGTCCCAGAAGTGCACCCCTTCCTCTCATT
>NW_015229452.1:0-787 GCF_001447785.1 Gekko japonicus | reverse complement strand
TGCTGCGTTCCAGCATTCATGGGATTGATATAATGTGACATTTGGCCTCCTCATGGGATTTCAAATCTCAAATCATGAAAATACCACAAGAGTACCAGATGACATTTTATTTGGCATCATAAAATGTTCCTTGTGGCTTTAAAGTAGCCAGCAACAAAAAATCATAACAAAAATTCTAACATTCTCAGTTTAACTCCACTGCATCTGGATCTCTCTGTCTTAACTTTGATCCAATTCTGTGAGGCTCATGCACACGTCCTTAACAAGCATGATTAATTCCTGCTTGCAGCTCATCCACAGTGCTGAGCTTTGCCTTCTGTAGCACACAGCCAACTGAGTAGCATCTATTAGTTGTTTTAAAGGCTGGAGTTCCTCTGCTAAGTGTAAACAAACACCGTTACATCTGGTTATTCTTAAACGACTGCCCCAGCTCTCTTTGAGTTTATGAGAGGGTTCTGTGTCTTCAGGCAACTAGCACTGCTGTTAATTTAACCAATTAGATAACCACTGATTAGCCCATTTCAAGGAATTACTCTGCTAGCACATGCCCACATCAGAGACTCAAAGGCATGAACACAACCTCTGATGGATGAAATCCAAAGTGTGGGGTCCCTGCAGTGGTTTTAACTGGGTAGAGATGTCATCTTCTGCAAGTTCCATCCATCTCAAAATACACTGACACTAACTTTAAAATCTTGGTTATTTGGACAATCACATAACTATGGCCAGTGATACCCAGGCATCACTTGTAGCAGCACTTGCTGTTTAAAAAGAGTGTGGAATCTCA
>NW_015229451.1:0-787 GCF_001447785.1 Gekko japonicus | reverse complement strand
GGAAAGAAGAGAGACCTTGTATGTGGAGGTGGAGCCACAAATCTGTGTTCTATCCAACTCAGAGGTTTGAATTTTTCCAGCTTAGCTTGATCCTACATCAGGCTGTGCATGTGCAGGTCAATTTGCTTCTGAGTAAAGATGTCTAAGATGGGGCAGTAAGTATCTGCTCTTCATAATTTCTGTGGCAGGATCTTAAAAAGCATAATCCAAAGACTAAAAAAGGTAAAGAAATCCAAACCAGCTGTCAAAAATAATACAGGTGAGACTCTGTGTGTATCTATTTGTTGCCATGCCATAATTCATTTGGGGTGCGGAAAACAGTATTGGCAGTTTCCTAGAACTCTAAAAGTTTCAGCACTTATAAAATTGTTTACCCTTTTCACCTCTGCTTCAAGTAGTCAATTTCTAAGGGGAACAGATTTAATTTTAAGGACCTGTGAAAAGATATATAAATCACGTCAGGAACATCTGGACCCTTTGGCTAACTAGACACTAAATATAAATCTAAGGAAAAGCTTCATGATGTTTTCCAGGTTTTTATATTGACTGAGGCAAGAGAGGGGGGAAAAACCACTTTCCACGAAACTTGCTGGCAAGAGATGCGGTCTTGTACACTGTTATACTGGGGTCTTCTGTGAACATGGGGGGAGGGTGTATTTGATGGTGGGAGATGGTCATGGGAATGAATTGAGTTAGAATATCAGTACAGTTAACAAGACTAAGGATGAGGGTGCTAAGAAAACCAGGTGATCTTTGAGGAAACCAAAGGCAAATACTATCCTTCTCT
>NW_015229450.1:0-787 GCF_001447785.1 Gekko japonicus | reverse complement strand
AAAAAAAAATGACTGTGTGTGTCTGTTTAATAAACTAATTCAAAATTGTTTCTTTACTATACCTGACAGTTATTCCATTGGTTTCATCCATTTTCCAGATGAAAATGCAAATTGTGATGTTCAGATTGTACAACTAATGTCCAATATCTATCACTCTGATCTAATAAAGCATACATAGAGTGTGTCCCAAACTGTTGTGTAGTAGGATTTTATGGTATTTATACACTTTCTTTAATTTTTTTCATGACATTATTTGGTAAAGTTTAATAGAAGATAATTGCATCCCTTGATTATAACACAGGATGTTACAATATAAATGAGATTAAGAATTTAATGAGATCAATCAACTATAGCAAGAACTGTCTAACATACAGGGATTTGGATCCAATCAGTTTTTCTTCTGGTGAGACAGAGAAGAAAATTCAATTTGACCACCCAAAAAGCTGTGCTGAGGTCATGGGACATGAATGGACAAAAGCTGTGTTGGATGAGGGTTCTAGTAAGAAGAATTAAGTGAGGTGGAATTAAAAAAAACTGGCTGGATACAACTCAATTTATATTAGAGAGTTACAGTATGTTGTGTGTTGTATGTGTACAGAGCTTAGTCTTTCGGGTGTGGTGGTGTTAAACTATTGACATATTTTAAAGAATGATCCATTTGATTGCCTGAGTTACCATGTATATCCAGCTAAGGATATGCAAGCAGAACCCTCCAGCAGCACTGGGAGATATGTTTAAACACTTTCTTTTGGGCAAAAATGGAAGAAAGCATCTAGTGTAATATAGT
>NW_015229449.1:0-787 GCF_001447785.1 Gekko japonicus | reverse complement strand
CACTCTATGCACCACTGGATCTGCTTTTGTAGTGGTTAAACTTTGTTGTGAATTGCACATGCATCAGCTTAGTGGGAGGGAGGGAGGGAAGGGAGGGAGGAAAGGTAGTATCAAAATGAGAGAGAGGTGAACAGAGCATGTGCTGTGACAGAAGGAAGAGTTGTGAATGCATTACCGAGGCAGATGGGAATACATCATGAGTTCAGAAGGTGGAGAAGAAAAAGAGACCAGCAGTACAGATGGCACGCTTCATTGACGGAGGGAGACCTGGGGGGGTGTTCCATAATCCACTGTGCATGTAGCTGGGGATAGGGGATGACTGTGTGGGTTGCAAAATGTCGGCTACACGTTTTTAGTTAGTTTACACATTTAAAATATGTTTTCAGCCACTTTACTGGTTGCTTTGAAGACTGGATAGGGAAAAGCATTATTAATACCGCAGATTACCAGGATCTCATTAGCTGGAGAAGCTCCCATTTTTGGCAATAGTCCATGTTTGTTTTTGCATTGCTTTGATCCAGTTCTTCTCCACACTTTTTTAATTTGCTCTTTCATCCCTCAGTTTCATTTTATCTCGTGGGTTATGACGATCCATGTGATTTTGTCAATCACATTACCGCCTAGGTCTGTTACAATGATGTCACAGATGCGAGCAAAGAAAGCCGTATACATTGGCTGTGACAATCTGATTAAACTGCCTTGGAGGCAAATGAAGCTGAGGACTATGGGAGCAAAGGAGAAGGGAAAGGACCGTGAGAAGGAAGAGCAGCCAGAGTGGGCTGAACAG
>NW_015229448.1:0-787 GCF_001447785.1 Gekko japonicus | reverse complement strand
AACAACCAATACTTTCATATATGATTACAGACCTGCTCCATCTTCTCCTTAGCTGAGACTCTTTGGAATCATAACTATTGATCTTTTTAATAGAAGTCAAGAAAAATGAAATTACTGTGGCTTCTTGTGGCAAAACTATGATAAATGGGAACTTAGAAAATTATTGGGAAAATCTTTTCTGATGTGGATTATTTTAATCACGAAAAATGATGGTCTTTTAAATAAAATGTGTCTTTCCATTATGCACATTTTCAGCAGAGCCAAAAAGGATGTCTCTGCTGTTTACAATAGACATTTGAGCAGGTGCATGTTCAGCAGCTGGCTACCTAAAGAGATGTGAGGGTGTAATGGCAAATGCATGTTATTTGCATGTTGTATATGTAGTCTCCATATTATTGGTAGTGGAATCAGTTAAGGTACATTCATCTGATCCAGAGTCTAGTGGACACTCCAATGCGTGCGTCCTTTATAAAAGCATAAAAACTAGTTGTGAGAAATGACACTTCACAATATGGCTAATCTGGTAGGCATCCCAGTTTATTGCTATTTGCATTGTCTTTGGCTCTTGCCCTCTAAAATTCATGACGTTGATATTTTTATTTGTATTATTATTTTGTCCTGAACTCAGATTCTGATCCTTTCCTCAGGATCAGATCTTAGAACTGGTTTGCACAAAGCTGTTCAGCCTTGGTGTCTATAGTGTCTGCATGTGTGAATGAACCATCCTAGATCAATGGAGTCAGAACATTCATTTTACTACTAGGGCTGCTACATACTAGGTGGTGCA
>NW_015229447.1:0-787 GCF_001447785.1 Gekko japonicus | reverse complement strand
CACTACACCAAACTGGCTCTCAGGGTTAGATGGTCAGGATGCAACAGGAGCTTTGTCAAGGGAGCAGCAGATTCTCCTTGTTGCTTAGACCAGTAAGCAAACCCTTGCAGGGAACGGGGTTTGCGAAGTTTAATCCTTCCACTCCCACACGGACTCCCCTATCGACCCTGATTATCTTGCCCCTTCTATTACTCCCAGAAGGGGCGGGGACTCTGGTTTTGCCCATCTTTCTTCCTTTGCTAATGACAGCATGTCATGGGTGGCTATCGGTTTCGACATGGGTAACTATACACGGTTGGAAAAAGACCCTCCCATCCCTCTGCTCTCCTACCCGAGCTCTGGGTGATGGTTTGGCAAGGGAGCGCCAACACCCTTCCCTCCCTCTGTGCTTGCCAGAAACCAGTTGTGTTCCTTGCAAATATTAACTTTGTCAGCTCTTGTATCTCCCCAGTCCTGGAAGGCTGGCCCAGCATGGGGAATTACTATATGGCATGGGGAATTGGCCTCTCAGCCCTCTTCTCAAACACAATAAACTGACTGTGCAATATTTCAAGGAGAGATTCCATGGCATTAAGGAACTGGGCTGCTTCTACAAGTCCCCCACCCCTGCCTAAATAAATAAAAATCCAACACTGAACTGAACAAGTCTAGGTATTTCTGTCTGATGGATAGAGATTTGACTCTTGAAAGCGTATCTTCCCAAAAGCTCTAGAATGTTACTGGACTCAAACCTAGCTATAAACGGGCGGTTAATGGATCCTGAGAAAGGAAGAGACTGGATTTTCCA
>NW_015229446.1:0-787 GCF_001447785.1 Gekko japonicus | reverse complement strand
ACCTTAAAGACTAACAAGATTTATTTCAATATGAGCTTTCATGAAACACAGCGGACTTCTTCAGATATGTATGTGGAAGGAGATTGAACTGGAAATTCTACTAAAAGGGAAGGATTGGGGGGGGGAGTTAAGGCAGAGAGGTTTGAAATCTGTCATGAGTATTTGAAGTGTGAATTCCCTATGTAAGGGAAGAAGAGGGTGGTTGAGAAGAATGCAGGTGTGAATTGTCATGAATCTTCCAAGTGTGAAATCTCTGTGTAAGTGACTAGAACACGATTAGCTGTTTACAACCTATAAGCAAAGTGATGAAATCTACTCAGGGAGAAGTAGTCTGAAGTTTAAGTGAGATTTAATGGATACTGGTACAAAGATATAGCCTGATATAGTGTTTAATTGCTTGATGTGTTCTAATTCAGCACTTTCATGTTATATATGCCCTTTGAAGGGTTTTTTTTTGAGGGGGTAGAATCGTGACTTTCAGATCAGTGATAGTATCCACAGGGAGATTAAAATGTTACTCCTCTGTTTTCTGGATGTTGTGATTTCTTATGTTTGATTTGTGTTCATTGATTCTCTCATGCTGAGATTGACACATTAGTACAAGGGCATTCCACACTAGACCACTTCCTTCCTATTACACTGCTGACGATGATGACAATGACAGTATGAATGCAGATATTTTAAGTGCACCACAGAAAATAGTTTTTACAGTTTTACAGTTCTTCACTAACAGTGGTGTGATGTATTTACAGTCTCTTCCTAGCATCTCCAGTGCAGAGGGCTTACA
>NW_015229445.1:0-787 GCF_001447785.1 Gekko japonicus | reverse complement strand
CAACCCTTATGGCAGCATAGCTGACAATACTTAGCCAGGGTTTCTTCTCTGCAGAAATGGCAATCTTTCTATATCTAACAAAAAAGGATCTCCACATGTCTATATATTTTGATATTTCTCTCACAGCAGCCATGTTCCTCCTAATTACACTTCCTGTGGTTTACTTATTACAGTGTTGGTATATTTTAAAACAGATGGGAAGCACTGTGCAGGTGCCATCTGTGAAATGTTGACAAAACAGAATATTTTTGTGGTCCATGACGAATTTCTATGCATGTTTGTTCTTGGTAACAACTAGAAAAATTTCAATATCCTGATCTCTATTACTGCATTTAAAACCCTGCACAGCAGAAGACTTGAAGTGCTTTTGCCAGTTCTTCTCATCTGCCCTTATACACTGTGACACACTCTAGTAGACTATGGAGGCATTCAGATATCACAACCAACCTCTCTTAATTCATGACGGGCAACAAACTCATCTTGTCAGGCTTGCATGCTCCCTCCCTCGTCCCCTTGTGAATGGAGCATAATTGAGAGATTCCTTGTTAGGAAGTTTCGAATCAACTCCAGTGTGCCCGGGAAAAGTGAGTCCCTTTGTCCTCTACAAACTGGGATTAAACTGGTTTAAATCCTGTCATGTGAGGGAGGAGGAAATAGTTTGTCTGGGTGGCTATGCTTCAAGGTTTCCCTGAACCCAAAAGCCTCCACTGTACTCCATGTACAAGGGGAGGAGGGATGGAATGCATAAGCAAGAGGAAACAAGCTGGGTTTTCTCATCTCACAAACA
>NW_015229444.1:0-787 GCF_001447785.1 Gekko japonicus | reverse complement strand
TTCTCATTAACTAGTTGTGGTGGTTTGCAACCCAAGAGGAAGAATTTCCTTTGCTCAGTAAAAATGCTCCTGCAGTTTTAGGTCTAGCAAAGCATAGAAAAAACCTTTGTGGTATGGAGCATGCCACCTGCACTGGCACTAAATGAAAGTGTAACAGTGGTAGTTATAGTAGCCAACTGTCACGTAACTCTTTTACATGGGTCCCTACAACATGGCAATTTTTGGCAGTTTCTCACCTGAAACAAAATGGCTAAGGACAATTGTCTCTTGCTCCTTTTAAAATGATGCACAGAGACTGAAGTTATAGATGGTTTTTGCCATTCCCACTGTGCACTCTTGAAATCTGCTGCCTGAAGCAAGTATTTTGGCTGGTTTCATGACAAGTCTGGCTCTGCCCTGTGATTTTTAAAATGACAGATGACTTCCAGCACACATTCAAATCTTCATAATACATATAGGTCACTTATCTGATGTAGCAAAAGATTCAGAGACACATGTCTGAAGTCTGTGAAGCAGCTCAGTGTTGTGCCACATTCTATAATCACTGATAAACTGTTGCGTAGTTCAACTAATTATACTGCAGTTATGGGAGGGACTTCCAACAAATTCTTAAAAGGGCATAGGGAAAATGCATAGAAATTATAACATTTCCACTTCAGAGTGCTGCTATTCAAGGAGAACTGCCAAAGATGCAACTATGTTCTTCCCACAGGTCTCTCTATATTAAAGCCAGTTTCCAGTTCAGAAGCCCACTTGCGGGGGAGGGCAGTATAGAAGCTTAATGAAA
>NW_015229443.1:0-787 GCF_001447785.1 Gekko japonicus | reverse complement strand
CCTCTAAATACAGGTCAATTTAGGTTTGAACTGGCGGGTATTGCCATTGCTGATGCTACCCAAGAAGGAAAGAAGAGTCCTGGATTCTGTCTCCTCCATGCTACCCCCCCAAGGGTTATTGGGGTTGTCAGTCTCTTAGGGGCTCCTTGTATAGCACCGGGACATATTGAGTAGGCCACCTCCAGAAGAGCCAGCTTCAGCCAGGGACACTGAGAATTTTCATATGCACACGATTTACTTTGATTGAACTCACTCCCTGACATGCAATGCAAACTCCTAATCAGAGCGAGCAGATGCTCTGCCACTACACTGAGTCATAGCTTGTGCCAAAGGAAGCTTCATGTTGCAGGGAGACTGGAGGAGGGGACCTTCATGCAGGTATGTTGGCCTTCAGAGCCTCAAAATATACTTCGTCTAAAGTAGGGCTAGTTCTAGGCTTAGGGGGGCCCTTGGCAGAAAGTGCCCTGGGCCCCCTGTCTGTCCACTACCAGGCCCCGCGCGTGCCTCCCTTTCCCCCTCCATGTGTGTGCCCCCCATATCCTTCTTCCGCTGGCAAGCCCTCCATTCCCTGGTACATGGGTGGGCACCAGAAGCAGAGGTTTGCACCAGAAGCAGGGGGGCTCTGGCAGCTGCCCCAACTCAGGGTATGCTGATGCCAGCCCTGATTCATATGCAAGACTGGCAAGTCTCACACTGTGATTAGCTTGGTATTTGATCACATAAAACATATCCTGCAGGCCTCACATAAGTAGAATTTGCAAATGCTGTTAGTCCTAGGCTTACCATT
>NW_015229442.1:0-787 GCF_001447785.1 Gekko japonicus | reverse complement strand
GAAGACAGATGCCCTGGAATACACTTAAAGCAGCCGCATTCTGATGCAAGATTGATGGAATGGTATAAATTAGCATTGCTTTCCCAAGCCCTCCCCTGTTCCTTGGGTACAGTTGCTAGGGAAAAAGACACTAATTGATTGCTTGGTGGGAGGAAATAGAGGAGGAGGGGGGGCATATTGACCTTCTCATCGGAGGGTAATGAACTCTGAGAGACGGATGCTAAAAGAGTAACCGATGAGGCTTGTGAACAGAGTGGAGCGGCATGAAGCGAGAATACATCCCCACTGGGGGGTACGTAGATGGGAAACTCAGTGTCAGGTAGATGACTTAAGTAATCAGACATTCTTAGTGGATGTTGTCTGCCCTGATCTGACAAAATGGGCAGAGGTCCATGCAAGGGCAATTGATTTGTTCAGTCTTTAAGATACCGTGAGACTCTGATATTTGTCCCTTCGTGAGAGTCTCTTTGGAATTTCCCACCGTCTCCTCTGCTGCGGAGTTTCCCCGTCGTATTTCCCCTAAGGACAAGCGACAGTTTAAAAAGATGAGTGTCTTGGCAGTTTTGTACCATGTGCAAGCTTTGCAGGACCTCTCCCCTCCAGATTCCCCTCTCTGTGAAAGAGAGGAACATTTCTTTCATTTTAAAAACCCACGTCTTGCGACACAGTCCTGGTGGAATACTGAAAGCAGGACTCAAAGGTACTTCTTAGCCATCGGTCTTAACGTTCTGAGAATTAAGTTTTAAAAAATTTACTGGGAAACTAGAGCTAGAATCATAGAATCATA
>NW_015229441.1:0-787 GCF_001447785.1 Gekko japonicus | reverse complement strand
ATGTCTCGCTCAAGTAGATGAAAAAAGGCCGGATCTTATGCACTGTGAACACAGTTGCTCTTCTGGAATGGAGCTTTCCCACCTCCTCCTTCCTGCTCCTGTGTGGCCTATTCTCCGGAATCCTGCCCCTGGGGGTCAGTGAGGACTTGTAGAAGATATCCGGTGGGAGGGGGCAAATTGAGGGATGTGCCACTCATGCGAGTGGATCGAGACATGGCATCCAGTCCAAAATATTTAAAGCACGCTATAATCAAAATAATCACAGACCTTAAGAAAAATGTCCTTACTCACGGGAAGTCTGGTGGGTCGAAAGCCGTCTTGATGACCCCGGCATAGATGGCCATGATGGAAAGGACCACACAGGCCAGGAAGACCAGTGCAAGTTTATTGACATATTTCACACCCACAAAAACGACGACGGCCATCAGGGCCACGGTTCCTGTCCCGTAGACCCTCATGTTGTTCAGCATGGCCTCCTCCGCTTCAGTCTTTTCTTCGGCTTTAAAAATAGCAGCATTGGGGGAAATATATTTCTGCAGAAAAAAACAAATATTGTGCAGCTTTAATACACAGTTTCCAGCCTGTTATATTTTTTATCACTTCAGTAACATACCTAGAAAGCAACCAGGACATTAATCTGGAAAGCTGTTTTGGAAAATAAATGGAAGAAGATGTATAGCAGAAAAAAACTGCACTCATGGGGAAGAATTTTTACCTTGCTGAACTGGAATTTTTTTCTCAGTTATCACTGGAATGAGATAAATCAAACTGGAGAGCCAGTTTGGTG
>NW_015229440.1:0-787 GCF_001447785.1 Gekko japonicus | reverse complement strand
CCAAGAGGTTGAGGTCCAGTTGAAGGAAAATTCTGTCTTCAGCTGTTTTCTCGTGGACTGTTCTAGTGTGAGAGGGTATATTTAAGTTGGTTAAACTTCAGTCCAGATATTTGTGTAAAGTTTGAAGTGATGTGCTGCATATTGCATATGGAAATAAGTGGATTAGTGAGATATAATGTGAGGTCATTAGTGAAGAGTCTAATCTTATGAGTTTGGGGTCATGTGGTGATGTCTTTAATGGTAGGGATCTTCCAGATCTCCTCAGCTAAGGGCTTGATGGCTAAAACAATTAGCAGTGGGGACAAGGGGCAACCTTGTCTTGTTCCTCAAAGTAAGTGATTTTTTTGGGAGAGACTTCCATTGAGTCTTATTTGTGCCAACGGGTCATGGTAGATAGCTTGAATAGCATTTTCGAATTTGGTCCCAAAGCCATTTGTGTTTTGCACAGCTTTCAGATATGGTATTTCGATGAATCAAAAGCTTTTTCAGCATCTAAGAATAGTATCAATGCTTCGGTTCATTGTGATTTGCAGTAGTCAATGAGATTTAGGGAGCAGCATATGCTGTCCGTGATGTTTCGTTGGAAGACAAAGCCAATTTGATCTTGATTTATGTAATTTGGAAGGAGAGTTTGCAATATGTTGGCTAGAATTTTCGTAAAGATTTTTGTATCCATATTGAGGAGAGCTATGGGACAAAAGGATACCAGAACTGATTGATTTTTGTTGGGTTTGGGTATTAGAGTTGAGTTTAACCTCGGACCATGTAGGAGGCATATGTCCAGTTT
>NW_015229439.1:0-787 GCF_001447785.1 Gekko japonicus | reverse complement strand
TAAAGGGCAGTTATTCTTGGTCATGATACCAGTGACCACATTTCCAGCATTATTTGCTGCCTGAGAAACTTGATCTTACAGGAAGAGGGCATGCATGCACAAGCCACTAATCCAATTGTACTAAGTCATAATTTAGAAATAGGTATTTCCCCCTCTTCTCTAGCCCCTTAAGCAGTTTCTCTAATCTTCCCCCAGTATAAAAGAACAACCATTAAGCATTATAATATTATTTATCAAGGGGGGCATCTGGTGTTTTTTTTAGGAAAGAGTTTAACTGTAAGCCTTAAGGACACAGTGTATATACTCTAATGCCATGCCCAACTGTGGCTGAGTTGCTGTTTTAGGGAAGTAAGAGGAGATGAAGAAAATAGAGAGCCAGTTCCATGAATTATTTTAAACAAGGCCTAAAAGAACTTGTTTTCTGCCTGTGGGGGAAAACATTATTTTTAAAAGTTCAGCGTCTACAGGGTGGCTGAACTCATACTAAGTGACCGGATTCAATAACTGAAAATGGAAGAAAGGAGAACCCTCTCACTATGTTTGAAATGGAAATCCTTTGAAAACCAAACCTGCTCACACATAATTGTCCCCACCATTAAAGCAAATGAAATACATGAAGCTAGACAAATGCAGGTGTTTCAAGAAGGAATTACTTGAGTTTTCTTGGCAAAATGGCTTTGTTGTGTGTTTCTGAAAAGAATTTTCATGGTAGGACATGGTAGAAAGGGCCACATAGTGGAGAATTCCCATTTGTAGGGGGAAAGGCCATTTTGTTGTTGTTGTTGTT
>NW_015229438.1:0-787 GCF_001447785.1 Gekko japonicus | reverse complement strand
CACACAGTATTATAGACTCATAAATAATATTGGTATTTTTCTCTAAATAATGATTGTGGTCAAGACCGACAATTTTACTTACATAATGTAATTTCCTTTTAATTAAACTACAGTAGTAGCTACTGGGGAAGGAGAAATAAATGCATATGTTGTGCAGTGTTCTCTCTATACTGAAGTCCCACACATCAGTAAAAATGTTTTAAATGGGGCCATTATTTTATCAAGCCATAATATTACACAATCTTGCAAAACATGGTCTTGATCTTATCTGGTCCCTGAGGCATTTCGGAAATTAGTGCCCAAAATCCTAATATATAAAGAGAGATTTCTCACAGGCAGGCAAATTATCCTTGAGCATTAGGTAATGTACTGGCTGCATCCCAGGTAAGAGAAGGGAATGATTTTTTGGCACAAAATATAAAGCCCCAATGCTTCAATAGTTCTCCTGGCCCCAACTCACACTTTCTGCAGCTAGGAGAGAAGATTAGAACAGCACGTGCAGATTTTGAAAGGAGATATGCTCCAAATGTCTACCCTTCTAGCTTTTTCACCTTGGCACCATTGCTCAACCTGAATTATGGTGCATAACTGATAGGCACTAGAGTGCAATTGGTAGCATGTTGGGCTTAGGAGTAGAAAACCCTGCTTTAAATTCTGGCTCAGAACCAAGTCATATTTTGCTTTTTTGAACCTGGGTGCAAAAAAATACACATTCTCCACTGAGAGTACCCCATTGGAGGGACATTTAACCTTTTCTCCCATTCTCCTAGCACCCTTTATAATATGC
>NW_015229437.1:0-787 GCF_001447785.1 Gekko japonicus | reverse complement strand
GTTTTTTTGTAACCATGAGCTAACAGTAGAACTTTCTCCATTTGAGCATGCTGGCAAAATATATTTGTGATCATTAGTTTCCAGTGATCATCATACTGTTGTAACAAGATTGCATGAATCCCCTTTTTAAAAAGTATCCATGAAGTACAACATACATTTGTCCTTAAATTTTTTATTAAAATTGTTACACAAATTAACATTGGCTAAAGGAGCATTACTAGGTGCCAAACTATCTTTACATTGTTCCCAAATCCAGGATTTGCTTATCTCATATTTACCTGCCCTCATCCGTACTTCCTTGCTTACAATCATCCAGGCAGAGGATGGTATACTTGTTCTATATTCCTCTCCCTTCTCCCCAAGAAGGATGAGTACCATCATAAGTAAACCACTGTAGTAATGCATCTAAGACGCATGCATAAGAATATTTTGAGATGTTTAGAACGGCAATTACTTTACTGCATTATTTTAACTTTTATGCAAGGAGACTTGTAATTCCAAATACATTTATTTACCGCATTAGGATAGTTTAAAACAAAACCTTGGGAATTTGAAGAAGAATCATTAAAATCTTCCCTTTTATACTGGCCATTTTGCCCAAACATAAAGTTTTAAATTTGCCAAAAGTGTCATAACCATTTTTCCCTGCTTTACTAATGGCCAAAAATTCTCTCTCATCAGCCTATCCACATTATCTGCAAGCAAGACTCCTTTACATCTCAACTGGGATCCTGTCATGTTTACAGTCCATGTCCTTATGCACCTCAATATTGATTCCTAGCAATAC
>NW_015229436.1:0-787 GCF_001447785.1 Gekko japonicus | reverse complement strand
TTGAACCTGGGGACCTTCTGCATGCAAAGGAGGGGCTCCTTCACTGAGCCACGGCTCTTCCTCTAAAACAAAGTAGCTACAGGAGAGAACCAGCAGCCCCCTACTATCACGCCTCCCCTTATCAAAACCCAGGCAAGCTTTCCAGCTTTCCTTCACCCGCATAAGGACTCAACAGTCTTGTACATCGAGCCGTCTCATTTACATATGCAAATCAACTCTAACGCACACCCACCAATCGCTATCAAACCCGTCCCTCTTCCTAGAAAGCTCCCCAAGGCTCCAGCCTTTCTCACAGAGGAGTCCAAGATGGGAACGAGCCTGAGGGCACAGCTCAGCAGTTCCAAGGAACATTAAGAGTCCCCATTTTCTCCCCTCCAAGTGGGCTCTCCGTGATCCCCACAGGCCATGCACAACGCGCAATCACAATATGCAGTTACCCCCACACGCGCAGACACACGCGGGCGGTCAAAACGATGCCCACCACCCCACCGAAATCCTTACGCCGACACTCTTGCAGCTACCCGAGCTCCCGAAGCGCCACCGTGAAGGCATCAACATCCGGGGTCTACGGAAGACCAAACCGGATACGACGGAAAGAGAGCAGAGACATTCCCCCTCCGTAGAGGAAATGACATAAACTTCTGGCAGCCGCTGGCTTCGTTGACGCTGATTAGCACCGCTGGAAGGAGTGCGGGCAAATTTTAAAGGCGCAGCGTGCCTTTCGCTTGCTCCTCTCTCCAGGGGTTACGAACCTTCACAGCTAAAAAAGAGAATAAACTAATAATAA
>NW_015229435.1:0-787 GCF_001447785.1 Gekko japonicus | reverse complement strand
CAGGGGAGGCAACTGTAGCTCCTAAATCTGACTCTTCTTTTGTTCCTTTCTCCATAGAGACTGCTTTGGTCTTCAACGTTGCCAGATCCTTGCTGCAGAAATCTGGAGTCAGCGTTCCCCGCCATCCAGCAACATGGACTTAAGCACCCATGTCATAACAACTCCCCAGTCTGAAAAATCCAATCAGTGTGCAGAATGGATATTTATAGCGAGCGAGGGAAAGGGCGCCACTCTCTAAATCCCGTTAAAACGTTCTGAAGAATGGCTCGCAATGCACGGGGCATTTATTTTGTGAGGCCAGAAGAAATTCCAGTTAACTTTTAGAAAGGCAGAACTGCAAACCGAGAAAAATGAGTTTTGATTAATGGGCTCTTTACAGCACAGGAGGGCGAGGGGGGGGCAGTTGCGGCTGTAAAAGGAAAATAAACTCTGTGTTGTCATCGTGGCTTTGCCACTTGCTTCTCTTCTATGGCCCCCTGAAATAGATGCCTTTAAAATAATCATAATCGTAATAAAAGCTTCCCAAGAAGATAACTCTCCAATCATCTGTCTTACTTGTCTCAGATAGAATACAGCTTTCAGAAGAGAGTTGGCGCTTACTTTGTTGTAAACAATGATTCATCAAGGTTGAGTTGGCTGTCACCACCCCGTGTTTATAACAATCGTTTTACCGAATGATATGGAAAATGCATTTCTCTCCAGGTCACTGTGAGATTGTTGTGGCCATTTAATTTTGTCTGGCTGACAGTCGGCGGCAAGGGCTGAAATATCAGACTGGGAGGTGATC
>NW_015229434.1:0-787 GCF_001447785.1 Gekko japonicus | reverse complement strand
TTAGCAATAAGAAAAATACACAATAAGTTTGAAGACACTGATAACACTTAAATGGAACAGCTCTTCAGTACTTTGATGAGATGAGTTACTGCACAGATGGCTTCCATCATGCAAGTCTTTTCTGTTTATAGTGCTGCAGGAGGTAGAATAGGAAATGGGAACAGGCAGAGAAAAGGTTAGGACTGGGAAATTCTCACACAATTTAACAGAGTAAAATCTGTCTCTTGGGAGTGTTCTAACATCTTATCTGCACTGCCATCAAGAGTTGTGTGAAACAAGTTTGCTACAAGAGAAAACATGTCACTCCATTCATGTAAAGGTTTAATCTGTGGAGACAAATTATTCACTTGTTTTTTATTCTACAAATTATACAGTTTGGGGGGGGGAAGCAAATACTTTTAAGATTTAACATGTTACCTCACAATGCTACTGTCCAAAAGAGGCTATAAAAGAGGTATTTTTATTTTAAACAATAGAAATCTTCAAGAGTTAAAACTGTCAATGAGGTTAAAGTAACCCAAGCCATCCCTGTTGGCCCTGCTTAATGCTTAAAACAATTAATGATTGTTCCAAAATCATTATCTCTCCTTATATATAATCCTCTTTTTGTGTGACTCTTTTCTGAACATTCCACATGCTCCCACAGCCTTTGACTCCCTGACCTGTCACTCCAAGGGTGTGCCAATGGCTGCTGCCAGCTGCTGGGTCTGTTCCCCTTCGCTGCCCACTCCCTCTTCAGCAACTGTGTCCTGTCAGAACGGCTTCCTCTCTTGACGAAGGCACTTCT
>NW_015229433.1:0-787 GCF_001447785.1 Gekko japonicus | reverse complement strand
GGGGGTTGCTGGGAGTTGTAGTTTTCTCGGCTTTCTGATTCAGCATGGGGGGAGGTGTCCGACACAATGATCCCATCAACCCCATAAATAAATAACAAGGGAGCAGACAGCAAAACACCGCAACGACTGCCCCACTGCGGAGGAGTCCGGGAGCAGCTCCCCTAACTCGATAATGGGAGACTTAAGGCTAGTTGCAACAAACTTTTCCCTTCAATTACAGTGTGGTTAAGCACACCACACATTGTCTAAATTGAGGTCAGAGGGCACAGGCATTTTTCTACATTTTGTCGTCCACAGGCGGTGGGGGGGGGGGAAATCCCCCAAGCATCAGACCTTGTCCTTAAAACACCAGTCTGTTTTCATTTCCGCATTCTCCGAGGGGCAGGGGGCGCACACTGTCGGGCGGGAAGATAATTGAAAGAAAAATTGATTTCATTGCCTGTAATAATAATAAAAAAGTCTCTTATTGCACTTTTACAAATTACTCATAATTACAATTGTCTGGAGAGCGTCTTATCAGCCCGAGCGGGACACGGCGAAGCTGGGCACACAATAGCATTTTGTGGGCGATGATTTAACAATGGAGTCCCGCCATTAATGGCCGTGTAAATTAGCGCTGAATGACAGTCTTAGAATTAGCTTCATGAGGCTGATTTGGAGATCCGGGACCACCAGCAGGCAGTTCAGGGACGGAGGGCGGGGAAGAGATGCCTCGCCATTCTCTTCCATTTTGTTTGCTCTCTTGCAGTCTCTCTGCCCCCCGCCACCCCCTGTTTGGAACATAAGA
>NW_015229432.1:0-787 GCF_001447785.1 Gekko japonicus | reverse complement strand
GCATCCTGTTTCACACAGCGGCCACCCAGCTGCCCTGGAGGGCCAAACGGGGCATAGAGCCCATAAACCTCCCTAGTGCTGCCTAGTGCGGAGGTTTACTGATCCTGGAAGCCATTGGTAGAAAGATTTCATTAATGAGATTTCATTCATTTCACATGTTCGACATTTCCAAATGCATTTCTGCAAAAGGTTATAAAATTCCACGTCGCTGAAGCTTTCTAAAAATGGGAACTAGGCATCTAGCAGCTATATACAAAAGCAAAACAGACAGAGACGTTTTGCACATTAGCACCTTAATATCAGCTCTTACCTGTGGTATTATCCCCGCCTGGTTTTCCTCCTGCTTTCCCATCATAGTATACGATTTCCCAGCTCCGGTTTGGCCATATGCAAAGATACATACATTATAGCCCTCAAAGGCATGTAACAGCATCTCCTTCCCAATATCATTGTACACGCGATTCTGAGACGCAAAGCACGGATCGTCAGGCTGCAGAGATAAGAAAAGCTACATGTCAGAATGGACCTCTTTCAAAATGAAACAACTGCCCATTGTGAGGCATCCTTCCATAGCTTGGAAAAAGTAAGATTTGTGAAGGGTGAAAAAAAAAATCACCATTGAGGAGTTAAAACGAAGGTACCAATGGTCCACGCAGCCCAACGTATCCTTCAACCAGGAACAGTTCCCCAAGGTCTTATCCTTGCTTCCTAAGGTCCTGTAACTACAGATGCCGTATGAAGTGACATTCAACCAATCTGGACCATTGGTCCATCTAGCTCAGTACTG
>NW_015229431.1:0-787 GCF_001447785.1 Gekko japonicus | reverse complement strand
TCTTGGGAGGAAGCAGCGTGCCACAGTGCCTCCTGACCTAAAGGAAACAATATAACGCAAGGTCAGAGCTTGCAGCTTCCCTAGCAACAGTTCACTGAAGTCCACAGCTAAGTTCTTTGTACTTTTACAGCTGTCCCTAGCTAAACAAAGCTGATCAACAAAGAATATGAAATACACAGGAGGGGGGAGATGGCAAATTTAGTGCCTCTGTTAGTACTATCACTCCCCAATGTATAAACTTTATTTGAGCACATTAATCATTGTTTTTCTGATAAGTAGCATCCCATTTTGATTCACTGCAAAGTGATTTGTTGACGTGCAGTTTGTCCATTCAAGAACATTTTGCCAGTGATTAATAATATTCCACATCCTAGGAGATTGGAGCTCCTGAACAATCAATCTTCTTAGAACACACAATGTTCTATTTATATCCAATGCTACCGTTCTTTTAGTAGATGCTGCTCTGTTTCTTCTAGATTTTCTGATATACTTTTTACATTAAAAAGGATTCAAAGTACAAAGAAAACAGAAACAGAGCCCTATGTTTATTTTTAAAAAGAAAGAGACCCATTGAGATGTAAATGTTTCAATGTGTTCTGCCTCCATATAAGAGGAGAAATTAAGGCTGAACCAGGATGCAAGGGTTTTTTTCCAGCAGAAAAGTGAGGAAATGGACTTGAGAGCCCGCATGTTGTAGTGGTTAAAAGTGTCAGGACTAGGATCTGGGAGACCCAGATTTATATTCTCACTTGTGCCACGGAAGCTTGCAGGGTGACCTTGGGCCAGT
>NW_015229430.1:0-787 GCF_001447785.1 Gekko japonicus | reverse complement strand
TTTTTTTTAAAAAAGGGAAAATAACCCTACTGCACATCTATTTATATTTGTCCAAACTACTTGTTTCATATAGTTCAAGGGATATGTTGGTATTACAGGTAATAGGTCCCAGCTGTAAAAACATAGAAATAAAATATTCCACCCTCAGCCCCCCATTCCTACCCTCTGAGGTTAGCAGAGCCACAAGTGTTGTAAGTTAATGCTCTAGTCTGTGCACAACGTACTGATAATTTTTCTTATTTCCTGTTAGGGCCAGTGACTATTGTAGAACTGAAGGCTGAGCTGATTTTCATTTTTTAGCAGAAGAGAATGTTCAGGGACCCAGAAATTTTGGAGGACTTTTTGTCTGCTGAAATGTTAATATGTAGGGCTAACTGAACATTAATGGATTCTTATTGGAATATTTCTGTACAGAAACAAGGTGTTTGGCTTAATGAGTTTGGCACTTGGCCATTAAAAGATGAATAAGTAGAAGGGAAGAAGGAAAAAAGGGATTAGCTACAAAGTATTAAAAGCAACAACAACAAAAATCTGAAACACCTGAAGCACCTGCTTAATATGTTTTCTCGCCCTCCTACCCATAAGTGTGTGAATTTGGAAAAAGCAGAGAAAGGGAACTGCTCCATCTTGTTGACAGAGAATGGCTGCTGAGATTGAATGAAAGGAAAATATTAACTGTGCAATCGTATGTAGAGTTACACTCTAAGTCTGTTGAGCTGATAGATTTAATATACAGGTGATAGGTTTAATATACAAGTTTATAAGCTACTTTTATTGGGTAAAGTAT
>NW_015229429.1:0-787 GCF_001447785.1 Gekko japonicus | reverse complement strand
GAATACAAAAGAATGGAATGCCTTAACAGATGTATTTCATTAACCTACTTTTATACATAAAATCACACTACCCTAAATATCCTGAGACAACTTATATTCATTCTAAATAATCAATGGATTATGCATACATAGATAACTTAAACAGAAGGGAGGACTAGTTACAGGTAACTGGACAAATCTAAGGATGAATTCAAACCATAAGGGTGGCTCGTGTTCAATCTATGGATCCAATATGCTTCCCTGTGCAATAGAATCTTTTGTATATCTTCTCTGGAATATGGGTAGTTCTTAAATGTTTCCAATATTACAAATATGAAATCATCATATCTATGGCCTTTGGACATATAGTGCTGCACAAGTGGCGCTTCTGTGCATTGGTGTTTAATTCTTGATTTGTGTTCTAAAATGCATGTCTTAATGGCATGCATTGACTCTCCAATGTATTTTAAATCACATGGGCAAATCCAGAGATACACGACACGTTTGGTGGAACAAGATGAATAAAATGAAATATCACTTCTAAAATTGATTTCCAGAAAATCCAAGACCTTAGTCTCCCAACTGCTGTTACACGCTGCACATCTAAGACACTTATAATGTCCTTTAGGGAAATCAATGATGGTTGCCAATGGTTTTAGATCAGCTTGTATCAGTAAATCCTTCAGACTCTTAGTTCTGCAGAATCCAATGTGGGGCTTACTGTCACATCCAGGGATATCGCTAAGAATATGCCAGTGATCTAAAATAATGTTTCTAATAGAGTAAGCTTTAGGAGTATAGTCAATTG
>NW_015229428.1:0-787 GCF_001447785.1 Gekko japonicus | reverse complement strand
GAAACCTTTACCCTTTACTATGCCATGATAATCTTTGGGAAGCATTGTGGAACCTTTCTGTTTGAGTTGGCTTTTTAGTGCCATGAATGAAAGTGGTCCGGAGAAGTTATTTTAGGGTAGCGAGGAGTTTATTCTAGTGGAGATTGTTGCGTCCGTGCTGTTTTTTCTTGGATTTAATGAAGCACGCCTGAAATTTTCTTCTGCAGCTTGAGACTGGGAATGCTAGAAGATCTAGAAGAGCAGAGACGTGAAGAGGAGGAATTGAAACGCAAGAAGCAGACCAAAAAGTTGAGAACACGTTAACCAATTTGCCATAACTTGGGTTTCCTTTTGGCTCTTCCATTGCTTGTCCTCTGTTCTTCCACGTGACCCAAATTTCAGCTTTAGTTTTACATTTTATATGAAAGGGTAATAAACGATAGAGGAAACACAGAAATATGATTTTTTTTTCCCTTCCGGTTGACCCTCAGATGATTATTTTTAATACTTGCCAAGGTTATTTAAACAAATAAGTAATGCACTAACGGAGCATATTAGCTGGGGTAGATAGCGGATGAATGTTACCACACCCTAAAGTAGTTGAAGGATGCTGGGCAGACTATCGACTTGACTATGCACTGGCTTGCAGCAAGTGGGCCCCGCACACCAGTATGCCGGTCTGCTTTCTCCATTTTCCTTAGCAAATAAAGAACGTCGGTCTTATTCTCTTTTAAAAGACACTGTGTGTCCTGAGATACGAATCTTAAAATGTCACTCTCCTCTGTTCGGATAAAGCACAGACTTAAAA
>NW_015229427.1:0-787 GCF_001447785.1 Gekko japonicus | reverse complement strand
ATGCCAGATGCAGATTGGGCCTTAATCTAAGGAGCACAGAGTCAATGCCAGTGATAATTTATACTAGAAGTTTACAGAAGCTGAAGGACTCATGGAGGATAACAGCCATGCCACCCCCACTCACCCCCAGCCAGTTGTGTAGGGTTGGTGTCCTCTCTTTACCTTCCTGGCACCCTTTGTTCCTCCCAGGGATTTCCCCCCCCATGGTTATAACTACTGCTTGTAAACTGTCCCATGTAACTTCTGATGCAACCTTGTATACTTCAGGATATGCTGTCAGAAGTGCAGAGATAATCCACAAAACCCAGTAGGTCAGGGGATGAGGACAAGCTGCAGCATCACTTCTGGCAAAAGTGGTTAAACCATAGAGTTTGGGGTGAGTCCTGGACCGTTGCTCCCCAAAGATGGTACTTCTGTTGCATGCAGGCACAATACTGGAGCACACACACCCTATTGTCCTACATTTTCCCCCCTGCTGGCCTTGGAAGCATCAGAGGGAACAAAGTAAGCAGTGAGAGGTCTCCTGCAATAGATATAGAGTGTGGGACCTGGACTACCTAGAGTACTACCATCATAGAAGTTTCAACATTGCCAAGGGCTAAGAATCACTTTTTGGAGGCCAGTACAAATTTGTAACATTGGCTCCTTCCCACACATACTACAAACCCAATCCCATATATACATAAAAACCTATGAGTATTGAAAGAAAAAATTCTATGGTTGTGTGCACTGGCTTTTACATATATGATGACTCAAATGTGAGTTGTTTCAAAGATTCTGCCTCTTT
>NW_015229426.1:0-787 GCF_001447785.1 Gekko japonicus | reverse complement strand
GGCAACCATACCCAGAGCTGGTCCAAGACATTTTTGCTGCTTTTGGAAGCCGCCCTGTGCAATCCAGGAGCTGTACCCGGGGGACGTGGGGGATGCTGGGAGACCCCTGTCAGATTGCTCAACCGCTGCTCTTCTGGCACCCATAAAAATATTGTGGCACTAAAGGACTGTTTGTACAAGCTGGCATTTCTCTCACCCCTCCAGGGTCTACAATTATATACATAACCTACACGGTTGCTGTTTTTGAAAAAAAATCTTTCCCACATAATATGCGCTCTGTTTGAAGGTCCAGCAATTAATCCGGGAAGCTGGTCTAATTATTACTCTGCCTGACCCCAAGCACTTCCACCCCCTGCGATGGAGTTACGGTATTACTGCTAAGGGGGGTGTCTGAGTTCAATCGCCTGAAGGGAGGAAAGCAGAGAAGCAGGATTTGAAGGTCAGCTACTGACCGGCTCTGACCAGCCCCACGAGCCAGGGGATTGTGCAACCTGCCCTCTCTCTCGCTCCGTCTACACCCTGAGGGTCAGACACTGGAATCACCGCCCAGACGCCAGCAGGCTCTGACATCAGCGAGGGGAACCCTCTGAGCAGCGGCAGCTCCCGTTACTCACGTATAGGGCAGCCACTGCCTCACAGCCAGGTCATATTCCCCGCCCCGGTTTGGGCTTGAAACAGAACCCAGGAGTCTTGCATCTCCACGTCCTCTCCCTCCTCGACGCCACTTCCCTCATGTATAAAATTCCACCTTCCTGGCTGGGAGCCCACCTGCGACGTTATGCTGCCC
>NW_015229425.1:0-787 GCF_001447785.1 Gekko japonicus | reverse complement strand
CTCACAAGACTCCACCGCTTAGAGAGAGCCCTGACTGCAGCAGCCTGTGTACAGTGTAGTGTGGTGTATGCAACTTGGTATTCAACAAATGGAAAAAATTGAACGCTCTCGGTGCACCAGTTCTAGTTTACAATCAAGACCAGATAATTTGGAGCTCTGATGACTGGGGAGAAATTTGGATGTGGAGTGGCCCTCATAGAACCATTGTGGGAGTCACAAGGCCCAGGTAGGTCACCTTCCCCCTTTTCTCCCAAAGCTCTTTTGCACCCACCAGGCCAGGGAGAATGAGCTCCCGTATCTGCATGGGCGGGTCTGTTCTCCAAAGGTCTGTTTGGCTCCACACACTGATCCACAGGCTTCATAACGGAGCTGGTGCTGTTTGTACCAGTGTGTGTTCAGGGACAATGTTACTGATAAATATGTGCAGGTTCCATGCCTATTACATTGAAAATCCAAAAGAAAACGGAGGGTGAAAGCACAGGGCCTCTCATTCCTTACAGCTTGAGATTCATTTTCTTTTTCCTTGTGGGTAAGCGTTTTGGGGGAAATTGGTAGGCCTGCTGGGACTGAGGGCAATTGTTTTGGGAGGGGGGACCTCCTGTCCACCCAGTTGGCCTTTCCTGCTCTAGACAGTGGAGGCTCTGATTCTGAGTTCACTGCTCCGTTTGGTCCATTAGCTGGGCCACACAAACAGTAACCGGAGTGTTGGCAAAACAGGAAAACAGCACTGTTGTTTGCCAAAAAGAGGATGCGACAGTGGACAACTTATCAAGTTGTACAGTTTATA
>NW_015229424.1:0-788 GCF_001447785.1 Gekko japonicus | reverse complement strand
TCTCCTTCCCCAGATCAGTTCACATTGCCGGACAGGCTGAGCTGCAAAGAGACAGGCTGCGGAGGAGAGCTCTGCCCTTTCTTCTGCCGCTTGGTGCAGTGGTAGAGAGTCCTTGGCTCCTGTCCTTGGATGGGGGAAGGGCCAAGGAGAGGCTGGGAGCATCAGTTCCCAGCCCTGTCTCGCCTGTAGCTGAAGGAAAGCAACCTGTAAGCCACTTGCTTCCCTTCAGTCGAACAGCCATCATAGAGCAGAGCCTGGGTTTTGTGCCTGAGCTCTGCCCTCATGTTGTCAGGGCTCTGTGGCAGCACGAAGGAGGCTTGTAAGGTACAGACCTCTTTCTCATTGGTACAGACCACTTCCTCTATTTTGGGGTTGACCTCTCACAGGTACAGACCTCTGTTTTGGGGTTGATTTTGCCTGTCTTGGGAAAAGAATAGGAGCATGTTTTCCTGCATACACATCCCAGCATGCCCTGAACTGAGTGGCCCAGGCTAGACAGATCTCATAAGATCTTGGAAGCTAAGCTGGGTTGGTCCTGGTTAGTACTTGGATGGGAGACCACCAAGGAAGGTCCAGGGTATCTATGCAGATGCAGGCAATGGCAAAACCAGCTCTGAATGTCTCTTCTCTTGAAAACCCTACGCAGTCACCATAAATCAGCTGTGGCTTGATGGGAGAAACAAAACACATCACAGTGTAAGGCATTGCACATCACCATGTAAGTCTTGATTGCCTGCACACTCTGTTTTGTGCAAGGTGCCATCCCTGCATTTGAACATGGGGCTCTC
>NW_015229423.1:0-796 GCF_001447785.1 Gekko japonicus | reverse complement strand
ACTGGAGATGCCGGGGATTGAACCTAGGTACGTCTGCATACCAAGCAAAGGCTCTTCCACTGAGCCACAGCCCCTCTTGATATCTCTCCAGGGTCTCATGCTGAGGTCTCTCACACTACTTCCTACCGGATCCTTTTAACTGGAGATGCCAGGGATTGAACCAGGGACCTTCTGCATGCCAAGCAGAGGCTCTGCCACTGAGCCACAGCCCCTCTTTACAGCTCTCCAGGGTCTCAGGCTGAGGTCTTTCCCATCACCTCCTGCCTGGTCCTTCTAACTGGAGATGCCGGGGATTGAACCTGGGACCTTCTGCATGCCAAACAGTTTCTATATGTAATTTATTTTGGTAGCAAAGATGCTTATTTGCTTAAGCATCACGCTACTTTATCCTGTGCTCAAACCATGTAATAAATAGAATAAAAATACATCAAAACAGTCAAATGTCACAGCCTGATAAAATACTGCAGGTGCTCAGCAGCTAAACGCCGATCAAAATATACTCTACAAAACTTTATTCACTTATTTATTTTAAACATTTATTAGCTGCTGTTCTTCCTCACAGAGCTCAAAAAAGCTTATGACACAAATCAAATACATAAAGCCAAAAGTTTTAAAATCACAATTTAGAGTTGCTTGAATCCAATGTCGTCTTACACAAAGCTATCTTCAGCTGCCTCTTGAAAAACGGAAAGCGAGGGGGCCAAGCACGCCTCCCTGGGGAAGT
This sequence comes from Gekko japonicus, assembly GCF_001447785.1. Classification (NCBI taxonomy): domain Eukaryota; kingdom Metazoa; phylum Chordata; class Lepidosauria; order Squamata; family Gekkonidae; genus Gekko; species Gekko japonicus. Next base: position 72 of record NW_015229423.1, on the reverse strand, counting down.
TGTTCCACAGTCACGGGGCCGACACTGAAAAGTCCCTGTCTTGTGAACCCACCAAACGAGCTTCTTTGATTG
>NW_015229422.1:0-787 GCF_001447785.1 Gekko japonicus | reverse complement strand
GTATTTTTTGGGTATTTATTCGGCTTGGTTACTGCCAAATGCACACCCCAGTCATGGTCTTAAAAATTGGTGAATAATTCAATCAATATTACACATATTTCATATGCGTTTGTTTTCCACACAAACTCAGACAAGCTTAATACTCATTTGTTCCCTGCCCCCATCCTACTTGCTTCTGCTGGGTATTTCAGGGGCTCCAACAGATTCCCTTACCCCACCTCACCCCACTCTAGCCTTTCACTGCGGCGCTATTGAAAGGGAAGCTTCACATCTGCCAATAGACAGCCAGCTGAACATTTGTTCTGAGCCGCTTGCATTTAAGCAGAAAATGACACTGATTGTCACTAAATATAACGAGTGTCGTATGTATGTTTCATTGGAACTGCAAGCTCAAATTAGCCTGTCAGAATTTCAACATACCCTGATGCAAACCTGTCAAATGACACAATTAGCTCAAGAGAATAAAGAAAAGGCTTGTCAAAGGCATCAAGGCTTTACTCTTGATCAAGTCCTGTCCCTTTGCTCAGTACCTTTATTAAATCCAAATGCATTTCACGCATCCTGTTAGGTCAATACTTCTATTCCTTGCCTCATCCTAGCACCGTCATTTCAGACTTTTAAATGTGTTAATTTTAGAAAGGGCAGCATCCTGTTTACAGGCCCCTAAATTGTGGATTATCAGGAAGGTGCATAGATGTACACGAAATCTTATCAAAGACTGAACCCTAGTGTTAGGTAAGAAAAGCAAGGAAAACGCACCACATCAGAGGGACACTGGAGAGAAACT
>NW_015229421.1:0-787 GCF_001447785.1 Gekko japonicus | reverse complement strand
ACACACACAATCACACTGTCAGGGAAACCTGATTGCCTGAATTAATTCTAAAATGTGAATGAGAGAGTATGCCAAAGTATGCCAAAAAGAGAGTATGCCACATGACCACCTGTGCTTCCTCATCACCATCTGTGCTTCCTCCTCATATATATGAAAGGAAACATGTTCAGCACACGATCCTGCTACATAAATATATAGAATGTTTCCTGATGTTTCCTTGGCTAACAGCTCCAGCATATATGTTTTCTTTTGCTTTAGCATTGAGGTTAGAGCCTTACAGTAAAGATTCAATCTGTTTTACAAGGAGAAATCAATATGCCAATGTTTGAGTTTTAAAATCTCTCAAACTCAAAATTGGATTGTCAGTCTAGTAAGCCATCTACTACATCCCATTTTTACTGTTGAAATGATTCAGAAAAGCTCAAGGCTATACTACCTGTACTACTGCTACTGGATTTACTAGACTTCTGATAGTGCTATAGCCAAGGTCAGGTGCTATTTACATATTTTCTGTATGATTTTGTTTGGACATTCATGAATAAATGAATATGACAGAAATCAATTCAACTATACTGTGTGGGGGGAAAACAGTGATCAATGACTCAAACCAGAGAAAATAGATAATACTTTATGCATGTATTCCACAGTGTGGACTCTACCATGCCCCCCATGATATCACCAGATATGCAAAAAGGCCCAGGTGCATTACTCAACACTCCAACATGAATCTGCATTTTTTACCCTCTTTCCCAAGATTTACCTGGCAATAGTGGTAGCAAGAGAAGGG
>NW_015229420.1:0-787 GCF_001447785.1 Gekko japonicus | reverse complement strand
GGGGAGTAGTGCAGTCATGGGAGGGCATATAATTTGTACAGCATTGAGGCCTGAGGCCTGGGCAGAGCTCCTGCTACATGGAGGGTATTACCATGAGCTCTGGCATCTGAACTGCATCCTAGCTGAGTTGAAGTACTTCAATTTAGGACAGCCTTGACCAGACTAATGCAAAAATCAAATGTAAAAGACTTATAGGAATCCAAAATACAGGATACTCCTAATCTAAAAATAACTTACAAGCTGATGTTGAATCGATGCTTATTTAGTGCTTGTACAACTTGTACCTTTTTCCTGCATTGCTACAGTTTTACACATCAAGTGAGATTGCTATTTGGAGCTTTTAAACAATACCTTAGCAGTAAAGGCATTGTCTTTTCTTTATGCACAACAAATTAATAACATCTTCTGTATGTCTGTATGTTTAACAAATTGAAGCTACATCCCCAGTAGCTCTGTATTTATTGGAAGAGTAGAATTAATGTCATTTCTCTGTAAAAATTTCCTCATAATGCAATCCCATAGTACAAATTAATGAACTACCTACCTGCCTCTTTTAAAAGTCTGCTACAGATGTAAAGCCTTAAAGTCCCAGTCTTTAAAAACTCCCTCTGTGGGAGCCATCCATATCCCTCACCCACTTTACCACCACCCAGGGCTTTTTTCTCTCTCTGTGTGGCTGAGTACCGACACATTTTGGGAGGTTCTCCCAAGTCCTGCCCCACCCAGGCATAGAAAGATAGATCAGCCCCCCCCCCCAGACAGCCTAGTGGGGATCTGCAGAGGGAGG
>NW_015229419.1:0-787 GCF_001447785.1 Gekko japonicus | reverse complement strand
CCATGACAAGGCAGTGATCCATGAGGATCCATGAAGATAGAGTACAGCAAGAGCTGAGTACTTGGGGTTCAGAAACACTAGAATAAGCCCAAAGACCACCACATAGATGACTTCAGATAGTTCCATTATCTTAACCTCAGGGATCTTCTTTAGCTTCAGTTGGAATATTAATAACGTTGCTGACATAATCTAAAATAGTAACATGGAAAGTCTGCATGCAGTTTCCAGTTGCACTTTGCCAGGCCAAGCAGCAGGTTTCCAATTAAAATTTCTGCTAGTAGGTTCGAACTGCCATGCCTTCAATACCGTCAATTTCTTGCATCAATACAGGGCTTGAATGTTTCTGCACATGTGTTTTCTTTGACATGCATTCCATTATGCAGTCTGATATCATAATGTTGTAGACAATTTAGTTTTCTGCCACAGGCATATTTTATTCTAGATTGCACCTGACACTGTGGAATTTGGTGAGACAACAGGATATAGTTTGGTACAAATACAGTAAAATGCAGACATTTTGAGAATATATAATGCCAATTTGGAAATCTGTGGCACAGATTTTGATAAGAACAACATGGCAAATTTGGTATGATTACCAGAATTTTCATTCCAAATCCTGAAGAGCTGGAAGAGCTGGAAGGGTTGACCTGAATTCTGAGTTATGTTTGTAAATTTTGGCAGCAAATTGAATCTACAGATCAGGAGCCAAATCTGCCATAAAGTACAAATGTTGAACCATTAGCAGTCCCTCACTGTCAACTGTCATCTGTGGTCTCAGTCTTAGTAC
>NW_015229418.1:0-787 GCF_001447785.1 Gekko japonicus | reverse complement strand
TTATTTATTTATTTATTTATTTTATTGCACGGGCTTCTTTAGAGGTGTCTCTTCTGAGGTATCTTTAGTTAGCCCAAGTGTACTGAATAACTAGTGTCGCAGTCCCATTCCCAGATCCTACACTAGAGCATTCTAAGCACTTTACTACATTCCAGAAATCTATGTTCCCAGTTTCCGTCTGTAAAGAAAAAAAAAATTCTTCCCTTATATTTTAAGGAATAACTTTAAATTTGTGATGGCCAAAGATTTTTAATGTAATTTTCAGCACTCAGCAAGTTGTCCAGCTCTGCCATAAAAGTTCAGTAACAAACTGTGATTGATCTTCCAGTTTTAACCTCCTCCTAATCAAAAGGAATCTTTTTTACAAAGCCGCTTTTATATAATCAAAGCAAATATCCGCTAAAAAAAAGCTTCAATGGCCCAATGTCAGCGGCCTTAAATGACCACTTTAAATAGAAGCATTACCATTATGTTTGAACTGGATAGCGTAGCCCCAAATTGCTTAATCTTTATGCAGAAATAAAATCCATGATCCTCATCCATCTTAATTATTTGTGTTTAAGTAATGGCCATGGTGGTTAAAGTTTACTGGAACCATTTCATTGTTTTATTGCTGATACTTTGCTTCTATCAACTTCAGTAGCCAGGACAAGAGTATTTTCTTTTTCATTTGTCTGTAAGGATTATTATATATGCCAAGCAGTCAATTTACAATTTCTTGCACCTTCTTTCTCTTTCATACACCTGAAGTAGCATTCATTTTGCTCAAGATGACAAACTGGAATTA
>NW_015229417.1:0-787 GCF_001447785.1 Gekko japonicus | reverse complement strand
GGGATGTGCAAAAAACTCTTCTGATCACCATTCTGGGACAGCAGCACAACTGCCCCCTATCTGCGCTACTCTTTTAAACTGATCTCCAACCTCCCTCCCCTGCCCAATCCATTTTGCATTGGACATAGAAATTAAACTTCCAGGTTGGGGGTTGTGTCATTTTGCAGCAGTTGGCATTATGTTCACACTAAATGCATGCTAATACCAATACATATACCAATAACAATACATTAACCTCAGAACACAGTCTAGTACACAGTGCTGTAACCCAGCCCCAGTCCTGCTGGCCTGGCTTACCTCTTTCAGCGTATGCAGAATCAAATCACTGCTTTTGTTCTTGGCAGCACTGTTTAGTGCTAAATGCAGCTGGCTCAGAAACATCCACTGGGTTATTGCTTACCCTGCAGGAAAGGAATGTTTTGGATCGCAGGCTATTTCAGCAGCATTGGCTGTATCTGGCCAGCTTCTTCCTTAAGTGTGCTGGTGACAGCATTGCTGAGCAGTTCTACCCATCTGATGAAGAATGAGGCTGCAAAGAGTACAAATTACTGTATGTAAATCATTGATGAATTTTCTGAAAGGTCACCCCATCTTCAATTTACTGTCTTCTGATTGTCTCATTTGCAACATTTGACCTTGCCCAGCTATTCGTTTTTATATCTGCTCACAGGAAAATGTCAGTGTAGCCAAACACTAAGATAAATGCATACCCAGACATACACATATGTATATTTTATTATTATTCAGGACCACATAATCTCCAGAATGTACCCTTGGGCTATTTTTG
>NW_015229416.1:0-787 GCF_001447785.1 Gekko japonicus | reverse complement strand
AGGGCTGGGGTTTCATCACCCCTGTCAGCCTACTTCCAGTCTCTGTCACACTCTCTCTCTGGCATGAACTTCAGACCACCATCCTCCTCAATGTCAGCTTCTGGACCCTTTTTATCCTCCCCCCACCTGTTTGTGCCGCCCTATACCCTGAGTGAGTAGCTGTTTCCTCTGTCTGACTTCTCCCTACCTGCTTCCCATTGGTACCGTCCCTTTATACCTTCTCTCTTTCTCTCCTTGCTCCCACCCCCCCGGTGTCTTCTGCCTTTGTCTGTCATCCTTGCTAGAAGTGGGTGTGGCTGCCTCCCTTGTCCCTGCTTCTCTCCCCTTGAGGCTTGCGTTCCTGAGACTGGTAGGTATCTGTCTTACTTCCTCTGCCTTCCCCTCCCCATGCCATCTTCCCCTGAACCTTTCCTCTGGCCTGGCCCAGTGTTCCCTCAGCAGGTTCTTGCCTCGGGGGCTTAGGTTGCTGTACCCTGGGCAGGCTCTGTGGGTCCCCATGAGGTGGGGTGGCAGCTTCCGGTGAGCTGAGGTGGGGGTGCCACGGCTTCTCCTCTGGCAGCAAGTTGGCCCACACCCTCTTCTCTTCTGGCAGTGGCACTTTTGGTGCCAGCAGAAACCTTCATTGGGTGGTGGCAGGGGTCTTTGCTGACTTGAGTAAGTCTGAGTCCAGACAACTTTATTGTTCTGCTTCATGTCATCCCAGTAACTGGCCCAGTAACTTAACCTATACATTTAAAAGCCCATAATATTGGCACTTGCCTGCTCTCCCATTGGCTGTGCTGTGTGC
>NW_015229415.1:0-787 GCF_001447785.1 Gekko japonicus | reverse complement strand
GAGTGATGAGTGATGCCGATGAAGAGGAGCCTCATCTGCAGGCCGCTGGGTGTCAAGAGAGGACCTCTCTACAAGATGCATCTCAGCGTTCAGAGTGCAGAAGAGCTTCTGGGAAGCCCGAAGAGCAGCAACAGCAGCAGAAAGGCAGTAAAAATCTGTACCCAACAAAAAGCCCCAAGATATTGAAGGTGATCGTTAACCATCCAAAAGGACCGGCGAGAATGAAGAGCTGTAAATGTACGGAGTGTAGTAAAAGCTTCCAAGAGGAATCTGCTCTTCTGAAACACTTGAAGAGCCATGCCGAGGAGAGGCCTTATAAATGTACGACTTGTGAGAAGAACTTCAGCAAGAAATCAAGCCTGGTGATCCATCAGCAAACCCACACTGAAAGGGCACTCTTTATATGCAAGGAATGCGGGAAGGCCTTTGCCCGAGAGTCAAACCTTTTAATCCACAGTAAAACCCACCTACAGAAGAAAGCTGAGCATAGGAGAAGTACTGGTTGTGTCTTGAGGCACATCAAACATGACAGAAAGCTCAAAGAGAAGCCCTACAAATGTCTGGAGTGTAAAAAGATGTTTGTTCTCCAAAAAAACTTCATGAAGCATCAGAAGAGTCATGTCAGGGTGATGCCGCCCAGTTCTGAAACAGGTATAGGTAGTGCTTTGCTAACAAGAGTTGGGTCTCTGTCCTTGATGCTGGTCAAGTGAAGGAGAGCTGGGGATAAAAATCTTTGGCCAAATCCCGAGCCCAGTTTTTGATCTACATCACGAGTTTCCAACTTTTT
>NW_015229414.1:0-788 GCF_001447785.1 Gekko japonicus | reverse complement strand
CCCCAGCACCAAGAATACAGAGCATCATGAGATTTTATGCTTGGAAGACTCATAGTGTAATTCCATCCCAGCTCTATCTGACAAAGGGGGCCGTGAGCCACAAAAGCTCGTATCGAAATAAATGCGGTTAGTCCTTACCACCGGATTTTTGTTTTTACACTGCAGATCCACGACAGTCTCTTGGACAGTTGTATAGTCTTTTAGATCGAGTGGCTTCCCCTCCGCCTTTCAGAGAATGACCAATTACAAAAGAAGCTAGAGGAATAAACACCCAGACTCACTGCCAAAACACCGATTAAGCCGGGCTGCCTTTTTGTTATACAATGCGTGTTGATAACTGTTCACGTAATAACTATCCGTCTCCCCATTGTCAACATGCGAGGTTCTCTCCGCTAGGCTCAATTCTCCAGATTGTATGGGAAATAAGTTATGTCAATAGGATAAACGCCGCACTAAATTACATCGAATGGCAGTTGGCTAATGGAGCGTTCGGCATGTGTCGCCAGAAGACTCATTCTTTACATCTCTTGCAAAAAGCCCCGGTGCACGGGGCCATCGCAGAACCTGACAGACGAGCCCGGGGACAGGCGGCCAAATCTGGACGGTTGCTAACAATCTATAATTGCACCAACGAGCTCTTGGGTAAGGGATTTGGATATTCTCCAGCCTGAAAACCCAGGCCGGATGAAATTTTGCAGATCGCTCTGCAACACGCAAGGAATACAACAGCTTTCACTGGCCCCCCTCCTTTGTGTGAAGCCCTCTTCTTGAGTCTGTTTAGATACTAG
>NW_015229413.1:0-787 GCF_001447785.1 Gekko japonicus | reverse complement strand
GATAAAGCAGTAAACAATGGACAAACAACTACAACTTGGGCTGTTCCTGATCTCATTGGCTTGGTTGTTTGAAGATGCAGGCTGCCAAAAGCCATTGGTTCTTGGTCTTTGGTTTAAGCTTCTGGCTATTTCTAAGCTTTATAGACTACCTGAAATAGGAAGTAAAAAGTCAATTCTCTGCAAAGATGTTAAAGATCTGACAAATGATGTTCTTCCCACATTATGAGAGACAGAGAAAGTTCTCTTTCAACCTATTCATAACTGTATAATCATGATTCTTTGTCATCTTCTTTCTAAAATAAAAAGTCCACAGTACCTTAGCCTTTCCACAGGGAAGGTGCTTCATTCTTTTCATCACTGTAGTTGCTCTTTCCTGTACCTTTCCCAGCGGTATGACACCCTTTCAGAGCTTGCAAGCATACAGAATAGTACATATTGATATCTAATGCTGGAGGGAAGGAAGGCGAATGACACAAAAACAGTAACTTCCTCTTCTGAGTGGAAGAGCCAATAGATGTGGCTGGCTTTGGAAAGGATTCAAAGATAATGAAGCAAAGCATCCAATAATTGGGCCACATTAAAGTCTGAGAGAGCTGTCTGGCCCATTTGCCTGTGTTGAATCCACAAGTCTTTCCAACATGAGAAGAACGGTGGTGGAAACTTTGGAAAACTATAGGCAATGAGACAGGAGCAATCGATGAATAACAATAGGGCTCGCAATTAGAACAAGCAAACGGAAAAAGAATGGCAGTAACTGTTATTTACTGCAGTATCTGAGACACGGATG
>NW_015229412.1:0-787 GCF_001447785.1 Gekko japonicus | reverse complement strand
AGTTCTGTCAGAGCTGTTCTTTCAAGGAGCCCTTGGGATGTGATGGGCCATAAAGGTAAATAGATACAACAGCCTGAAAACCGGACATCTTGGGTATGTCTATCCACAAGTCAGGTTTCCTTGCAAGCCTAACAAATGCAGTAGGCCAGGCAATCGGTACAGATTTAAAAAAAAAACCTGCACAATAATGCAGCAAGCAACTAATAATGCAGTTGTTCCTTATAAACAGCTTCTTCATCTCCTGATCTGAACAAGAGTGGGTTGAGTTGTGCACTTAACTGAACAGTCACGATGTTCTGTCCGTCCTAGCACACTGCCGTTTTTCAAACTTAATTTTTTATTCTGTGTTTGATCTGTGTCTTCCTGCGTGCCTGCCCTGCTCGGTGTATTTCATTGAGGCCTTTCCCTTCCTTTCAAGGCTGTTTCCTTTACGAGAACAAGGGATGAACTGGCGGGCGAAGATTCTCACGTGTAAAGAGATCCAGGTAGGATTTTGGGCTTTGGTGGCCATCTTAGGTTCTTTTTGTGAGGCAGGCTCCCCTTGTGGTTTGTGAGTTTTCACACAGTGCAGTCTCTTGGTTTCCCCTCTGCATTCCAGCACTGACCAGGAAACGTCTAGAGGGGAGAGACTGTGACTCAGCAATAGACTTTATCTCCTTTGAATGCAGAAGATCCCAGGTTCAATTCCTGGCATTTACAGTTAAAAGGATCAGCTAGCGGGTGATGCAAAGGACTGTACCACCTCAGACCCTGGAAAGCCGCTGCTAGCCAGAGCAGGCAATACTAA
>NW_015229411.1:0-787 GCF_001447785.1 Gekko japonicus | reverse complement strand
CTGCTGCTGCTGTATAGAGGAAGGAAATGTCAAATCACTTTTGCTTCTCTCTTGAAAGACCATTGCTGGGGTCTCCATAAGCTGATGGTACTTTACACACATGCGCACACAGTAGTTGATTTAAAACTGACAAATAGCCAACCTTTCCATATTAGAATACAGGCATTAATCTCTGGGATTGTATAAAGGGATACTTATAAAGACACATATAAATTGCTGCAATGGTGAATATCAAGAGAGAATCCTGTTTGTTTTATATGCAGGACATTCTGCAGTGGGAAGAGAACTTCTTTCAAAATTCTGTCACTGCTTTCCACTAGATTCTGCCTTATGTGTTTGATATTAAAAAAATCTTTGACCAAAAACTGTTTTGAGGTTGCTCAAAATAGGGTTATGAAATACTATCCAAATGCCAAAAAGTGATAAACAATAAAACATCCATGAACCCAGAAGTAATTAAAAGCAGCAGACAAAAACAGCATATAAAACAGTAGTATAACAATAAATGCAGCATACACACACATACAAAGCATTTATTTCTGGTCCTCAAGGTGGTTCCGCTGATACCAGTGCTGCTTCTACTGGCAAGTCAGTTGTAGGCTCCAGGGAAAGGTTTGTAGGGCTACTCTGGGTGGCCCAGTGAAAAAAATATTTCATGGTACTGATTTTATTGCTCTAATATTTTTGCTTGTTTTATTGTTCTTATGTCATCCTTAATATTTTAAGTATGGCTTATTATTTTTCCCATTGTGTCTGAAGAAGTGAGTTGTGACTCAAAAAAAGTGCA
>NW_015229410.1:0-787 GCF_001447785.1 Gekko japonicus | reverse complement strand
CACCTTGGAGACCCTATTTGGGTGGAAAGACGTCATAGGAATCTTTTAAATAAGTAAATAACCCCCCCAATGATAACATACGACTATCTAGCGATTCCTGACAACCTAATTCAAATACTAGTCCCCAAATCAAATGCCAGGACCAGTGACTCAGAGTGAGACAATGGCCAATTAACCTAATAGGGTTTTTAAAAAATCTTCAGGGCTGAGACAATCTCGCCACCCTGACTGTGACACATTTATCTCTATATGCCAACAGAAACATTAGTTTAACCTGATCTGGCTTTCCTAAAAGTCATGGTAAAATAGTCTCAAGAGCAAGAGTGAGAGGGAAAGGAGAAAGCTACTAATAAAATGAAACTGTTCTCAAAGTAGCTAATAATCCATTATCGATTTGGACACTTGCATCTGATAATCTTTGTTTTATTAATAATCTGGTTGTGTACAAATTCAGAGTCCTGAAATATTCTTCCAATAATCCCAGTTTAGAAACCAAGATCAGTACAACACTTCACTATGAATTAACTTTCCATATGAAAGGGTTAAAAAAATCTGAGGGATCAAAGGAAATAAATCTCAGCCAGTAATTATTGGCACTTTGTAAATCAAAAACATGATTGGAACCAAAGACAATTTAAATTTAACCACAGGTGGAGCCCCTAACAGCAGATGAGCCCATTTGTTTTGAACCACTTCTAATGGGTTAATTTTTCCAAATGCCCAGATTGATGTTCTGATAGCTGGGGGGGAAGCTTGTTTTTGTTTGTTTGTTTTTAAAATCAAGATG
>NW_015229409.1:0-788 GCF_001447785.1 Gekko japonicus | reverse complement strand
CTCTATGGTGGGGGAAAAGTAACTTTTCCTGGTGCAGCTTGAGGAGTGGCTTAGTTTCAATACATAATACCATGTGACATGCTTTTCTGTACACAAGACCCAGTTCAAAATACAATCCATGCACAGTAGCCAACTTTTCATGTGTGGTTTCATCCTTGCATGATCATGACTGTAGAAAGCAAAGCCCGTATTTTTTCTGAAGTCATCTTACAGATTTAAGAAAACAAATAGAATTATTAGATTTCATTTCTCAATAAATGTTGTATTTGCATTTAAATCCAAGGAGAACCACTTATTCGGTTATAACTTCAGAATTCACATTACGATTGGTGTAATTAAATATTTATTTTAATATCTGTCTGGGTTAAAAACATTATACTACTCTATTAGTCTGTGAAATAACTCATAGTATAATGGATACACGACAGCCTATAGATTTTTTTTAAAAGGCAATGTGAGGCAATGTTATTTTGCTAATAATAATAATGTGCCAGAATAATTTCTTCTAAATTATTAAGGAAAGAGATGAAACTCTATTAACTTCTGAAATGCAATAAAATCAAAATCCAAGGTCTCCTCCTGTAGGCAACCTGTTGTTTTGCCAACTGACACCTAAAGCACCAACGGGAGGGAATGAGGAGGAAACTGAGAGGCACACTGGCATCATGCTGGCATACTGATATTGTTTCTGTTAAAAACTTCTGGTTTTTCCAGGAAATAATGTCAGCATGCCAGTATGACGCCAGCATGCCAGTCCATGCCCCCTAATTGCTCTGAGGGGTAGAATG
>NW_015229408.1:0-788 GCF_001447785.1 Gekko japonicus | reverse complement strand
GCTACAAAAAGAGCCCTGTAAAATCCCGTAGACAAAGTAGAAGTGTATTGAATACAGCCCGTCACAAATGGCCTACTTTGACTTCTGTTTCGAGTTTACAGCTCCTTTTCAGTCACAGCCTCATAAAGCAACCCCAACAATTATATGCGATGATGAATACGAATTTCAAAGAGCGCCGAGCAACTGCCAATTTATATTTAGGGGTGTTTTTTTAACGCACCAAATTAACGTCGGAGCAGAGGGCGCTTTTTTCCCCATTTCACAGGCGCGAATCACAGAATATTTTAATTCTCGGCTTCGAAGGGCCGTCCCGGGAGGTCCATAAAGGTTTTTATTTACAACACCATGTTTCATACTTCTGTCTCTCTACACCATCCCGCGATGCTCGGGTTATAAAACATCACAGAGTAAACATAAATCCGCACCGAGGATATAACCCAACAGTTTTAATAAGAAACTTAACGAGAGTTTACTTTTGAACGTCGCTGCATTAGTACGTTGGAGATTCCAAGTAGATTTACACAGCCTAGGTGACCAGACTGAGTTGAGGGTCACAGTCCTGATCCACGTGACCCGAGACATTCCAGGGAAGCCCACATGAGACCTGAGCACTCGCCTTCAGCCGGCTCTTCCTTCTTCCATAGGGGGTGGGGGCAAAGCCCTTCTCTAGGGCCATTGTGGCCTTCCAGTTCTACCCTGGCCATGGTGCGAATTGGGAGAGCAAGCAGGGACTCAAGTTTGGGCTTTCCCCCACGGATCTCCTGTTGTCATATCAAGTTAATCCCAGA
>NW_015229407.1:0-788 GCF_001447785.1 Gekko japonicus | reverse complement strand
ATGTCTACTTAGGCTCTAAGGGCAGAACAGAGTGTCATATTATCAAGCAAAGGTTTCTAACCTTGTGTTTTGCCAAAAACTTGGATAGTGGACATTTGCATGGAACACCGGCATGAGGGAGTGAAGGAGTTAGCCCTTTGGACATCAGATGCTCCCCACCAGCAATCCCTCCCCCCTCCCAGCCAAGTTTAAAGCCAGGAAATAAACTCTGCTGTGCAAAAAGTAGGCTGGGAAGGGGCTAAGCAGAGGAAAGGTTCAGTAGTCCCCTCACTGCCAAATCTCTTGCCAATGCTCCTCCCCCGAAAGCACTTTATTTGGCAGATACAAACCCATGTTTATCAGAATAACACACTAATCTGTAAGACAACGGCTGATTCCATAGATACAAGGAAAGAATGAGATGCTAGAATGGACTATGCCCATTCAGGCTCTAGGTGAGAAATAGCATTCTAACACTGCAGTTAAAAATTCTGATCCCCTAGCCCTGTGTTCTGAGTAATCTGAGACTGCTGCTAAACGTCAAGAGAAAAATGCAACAGCTTCCATCTTTGCTGTTTACAATGCATCCTTGCTGTTTCTTCACCAAGATAAGATCACCAGTCCAGACATTCTTTCCCAGGCCAACTCACCAAACATTCAGGCTCCTCTCAGACACAGCTGTTTTGTTTTGGGGTCCGTATACAGCATGCCAAATGAACACAAATCAAGGATACACTTTCTGGTGTGAAAGCTGATGCTAAAAACCCAAAGCTGGTCCAAAGCTCTGATATAAAGATGTCTGTAACAAT
>NW_015229406.1:0-788 GCF_001447785.1 Gekko japonicus | reverse complement strand
TCGAGCAAGGGAAACCTTTACCTTACTAGTCATGATAGCCAAGTGTGGCCAGTAGGTTCTTGGGATGCTGGGGTGGGCTTTGTCTGCATGCAGGCCTTGCTGATATGCTTTCTGGTAGTATCTGATTGACCGCTCTGAAAAAGACTGACCCGCAGTCTAATTTTGCATGGCTACTTTTACATTCTTATATTCTGCCAGCTGCTTTTGCAGGCTTTTCTGTAGGATCCAACCCGTGAGTACACACAAACACATGCTATAAAAGTACATGCAGATTTAATTTATATGCAAAAAAAGGAACACAAAGACTGTACTATTTGAATGTACACAGAAGTTTATCCACTGGTCTTGAACAGCCACCATTCAATTTTCCCTCTTGAGCAACTATCCTGAATTACAAAGTAAGGCCATCCACCACCATCACCCCAAACAGGAAAATATGGGTGCAGCACAATAAACGCACACTACTTCTCAAACAATCCAGTCCTATTTATGCAATTACTTCCTATAAACATCCTTTAAAAATGCTGAAAGACAAACAATGCCATTCAGTAAAGGCACTGCAAGTCTACCTCTTCCGCTGCTTCTTCATAAGTTGAGAAGGCCGTGTGTCCCTCCTGCCACAGGAATTCACGAGTTCGCAAGAAAGGTTGTGGATGTTTGAACTCCCAACGCTTCAGTGCAGAAAAACAGAAAGTTTGTAATTCAGTATTAAAGCTACAAATCTTCATTTATAAGCTTATTTTTTTAAAAAATCAGCACTGATTCCCTCTAAGCTGAGTTAGTGTGAG
>NW_015229405.1:0-788 GCF_001447785.1 Gekko japonicus | reverse complement strand
GCAGGCGTCTTTTAATTTGATGGCTGCTGAATATGTGGTTTTATCTAAAAGTGCAATTACTGAATGTAACTCTTGAAATCCTATATGGAATATTATAGTAAGACACTTTGAAATGTTAAGACCCCGTTTTTAAAATTTCTCAATTGTATAAGTTGTACACACCTTTTATTCTGCTTTTGTTAATGGTTTTAAGTAGAATTTTTTTTGAAATGGAAAAAAAAAAGCTAGCATGTGGCATTCATGTTTTTTGTAATGTAGGAAGGGGGTATGTTTCTATTCCATTATTTCAAAAATGTGTATGACCCAAATCGATTTGGTAACTATTACCAATGGGCTGAGCATGCCAAGTGTTCATTATTTCCTTTCTTCTGCTTTTACCGACCACTTCTGGGGCTTGCAGTTTTGCTTAGAGTTTGTATGATTGCATGACTCTCCCACATATTAACTAGATGCCTCATCAGTCTCCTTGATGGGGAATGCAAAAGATGCTTACTTAAAACAACACGTGTGGCATGCAAATACTTAGTTATACACCGCCCTTGAATCCTGTGTGCCTATGTTTTAGGGGGAAGGGAGAACCAATGAAAAGGATAGAAACAAAGTCACCTCCCAGTATACACAGATAATCCGCTTGCCTGTAATATCTACAGGAGCACAGATGTCAACTTCACACATTATACTGTTATCAGGGGTGCATTACAGACCCACATAGTTTATCTACCAAAATTGTAAGATTTCCAGTTGTTACCTGGCTTTTTAAAATTATACATGTATTACAGATATATGCA
>NW_015229404.1:0-788 GCF_001447785.1 Gekko japonicus | reverse complement strand
CAACAGATCTAGGAACACCCTGGGACCTGATTCTTAAGAGGGGGTGCAACTCTGCCCAACATAGGCTGTATCTCACTTCCCAGGTCAGCTGTTTAGGGCTTTATACGTCAACCCAGCACCTTGAACTGAATTGGCCAGCTTTTGAGGCACTGCTCCTGACTGATTGGCCACAGCACCAGTACTGAGGAAGTACAGGAGAAGCCGTCTACTGTTTCCTGTCAAGATGTCTCTCACGGATCAATGCGTGGAGGGGATGAACTTGGAAGGGGTCAGGTGTTGCATGGTGTCAATATTACTGCCTGTGGATTGGTCCTCTTCCGGGGCTGCTGCTTGAGGAATGGTGTGTTGATGCAGCACTGTAACTTTGAGTGGTGCTATTGCCAGGAGCCACTGCGATGTGACACTTTCATTAGTGTGCAGTGCCTTGAAGTAAGTTCTGTTACAGTACTTACTTCCAAATAAGTACACTTAGGAAGTTAGGATTAGGTCACATGCCTGCTTAAGGTATTGCAACTCTGTATTTCATATCTCAATATATAGTTCCTGAATAAGTTCCATTGATATCAGAGGATTTTCCACATGGAAGTTGTCTCCAGTAACTTGGCATCCAGAATGACCTCTCATAAGGGCCACTATTGAAAATCCTGTATATGGTCAACAGACCTATGGTGACTTTACCAAGTTTCATTCAAAGTGTTGTACAATGTCACCAGCAGTAAGGAAAAGAAAATGGTGATTTCAGGCAGTCATAAGTTGTGTGTCCACATGAGAGGAAGGAACTGAGGATA
>NW_015229403.1:0-788 GCF_001447785.1 Gekko japonicus | reverse complement strand
TGGCTTCTCTTATGTTCTTATGTGACACTGTGATTTTGCTGAGTGTGTAGCTCAGCTCAGAAAGGAGATTCAGAGGAATGGCGAGATTTGAAACAAGGCCTAGAACCTGGTGGTTGATTCAAAGCGTGACACAGACCGTAAGGAAGAAGATGGTCATTTCTTGGATTTGACTCTTATTCCATTTTGCTTTCAGGCCCATCAGCCTAACAGTAGCCAAATGCTGGGATCCTACCCCGAGGAGTTATTTCACAATCCCCAGGGGTGAGTGAGCAATTATTGTAGCAAGAAGCAACTGCATGGAAGGTCAACAGGTTTCTAAAAATGAAGGATGAACAAGATGGGGAGAGGATGGCTTTTTGCCCTCTCTCCTTGTACTTGGCACTGGGTCACCCAGTAAAACATTGCCAGGAGACTGATGAAAAGAAGCGTTTCTACACATGGTGCATAGTTAACTTCTGGAACGCCTTGCCTCATGATGTGATGGAAAGCACTGGAGAACGCCATGCTTGAATGATTCGCGTTCAAAGATAGAACTTCCAAGTTCAGAGGTGGTATATCTCTTTGAGCATGAGACGCTGGGAGCAGACAATGGGGGAGGACTTGAGAACTTCCGGAAGTATCTAGTTGGCTGCCTTTGGGACCAAGATGCTGAACTCGATGGAACTTGGTCCTGTTCTGCAGAGCTGTTCTTACGAGGTTATGTTGCTAGATCTGATGGGTCACAAGGATTCATTTGAATACATGACCAGCAGGGTTTCCGCACCCGAAATAGGTGCTAAATCCTGCAA
>NW_015229402.1:0-788 GCF_001447785.1 Gekko japonicus | reverse complement strand
GTGGCCAAACCAGATGCAATGCTGGGAATCCCACAGATGGAGCCTGCAAGAGGTTTTATCCTTCAAAGAGCAGACCCGTCCGGGCCCAGTAAATCTTTTAGGGAAGAAACCTGCTGGGATTTGGGAGCTCCATCCTCAGAACTCCCCGATGTCACATCTGGTTTGGTCATACAGGATGGAGATCGTCCCAGAGAGCTTGCCATCTTTGGCGCCCTTGTGATGAATGGATTGCGGCTGCTGAAATGGCCGTCTAGGACGGCCCCGTGCAGAACATGTTCGCTGCCTGGCACGGGGTGTGTGGAGGCAGGGCCTTTGTTTCCTGCCTCTGATTTCTGCCTGTGCCAATATTTGCCTGCAGAGATTAGTTTGGTTTTTCCGTCAAGGGGTCAGACGTACTCCTCACCCTCCTCGTAGCTTATGGGAAATGGGGAGAATGGCAATGTGGGAGACACCCGGGCTGAGTTGAGGGGCCCCAGAGGCACAATCCCAATATTCCTTTTCAGGAGGAAGGCCGAGCAGCCATCTTTTAAATAAATTGTAGCAGGAAGGGAACTTCTTTTCCCACCCGCCGTGTGGGTCTCTTCCTTGGCCAGACGATCTGCTTTTGTCCTTCCAGATTTTAACCCCGATCCCCCATCTTTTCATGTTCGGCAGGAGCCTGCGTTAATTTTGCAAATCCCACTGCAGTGAAGTATCTCCTGACATGATTTTTTTATCTACAGTGATTCCTTATCAGCCTAAGCTGTTCCTGGTTGTGTTTTGTCAAGCCAGTTAGCGGGCTTGGAGAC
>NW_015229401.1:0-788 GCF_001447785.1 Gekko japonicus | reverse complement strand
CCAACCTGGAGCTGGCAACCCTACCAGCAAAGGAAACAGTGAACATTCACAGTATCATTTGTAATGCCTTTTGACCTGGTTCAGATTTTTTTAATGTGTAGAGGAGATTATGTCATATGGGTGTCAGCAAGAAGAGACTGAGTTTCATGTTATCTTCCAAACATGGTGGAGGGGACAGAACGTTCAGCCCTTGTGATCATCTGAAGTCCTCTGCTGTCTTTGGGATTCCTTAAAAACTAATCAAATAGGATCTGACCATTACATTTTGCTTTCTCCTCACCTCTTCAAAACAAAACAGAGCATGTTGTTGTAGGGGACTCTTTGCCCCACACAGCCACTCAGTGGTGAACAGATGAGCTATGGTGATGATCTTGTTGCTATATAAAGCCCAGTTTTTGTACCTTTGATCAGAGGTAAACATCCCAGTTCTGTTGAGTAATATGAGGGGGAGGGGGAAGAGACTTCACTGTCCCAATTGCTTTAGAACAGCTGCAGGGAGCATAATACTGTAAAGTACTGTAAAATGGGACCCATATACCTCTCCACAGAATGACTTTTAGCTATTCCTTAGAGTCAAATATACTATATCAAACATAAATAAAAAAGTAATAAAGTAAATGGCCAGGGGTGCAATTTCAGATTTCAGCAGGGCAGGAGCAAGGGATTTCAATGTACATGAGTATTAGGGGAGATAATAACATTAGTTCAAAGGCCTACTCGAAGATAGATTCTATATGAAATCACAGAACCTCAGAGTGCTTAAGACTATTTGCAGTTCAGTCCCGTTC
>NW_015229400.1:0-788 GCF_001447785.1 Gekko japonicus | reverse complement strand
TAAACTATGACCTTGGAACCAGTCTAGCTCAGCATTCTGTTTTCTACAGAGGCTAACCAGATGTCTTTGAGAAACTACCAAATGGCAAAGGGCACAGCTGCCCCCACTAGGAACCCCAAACAAATGGCATTTCAGCATACACAGCCTTTGCATACGGAGGATACATTCCACCATTTGATCACCTTCTCCTTCTCCATTACATAACCCAGGGGAATGCACTATTGGATTGATGACCTAATAAGACCTGCTTCTGATGTTAATGAATCTGACATATTTTTAAAATATGATCCCAGTCAGAACAACACTATTTTCCCTCCGCACCTCTAGTCGTAGCAGCTGACGTGAGTTGTTCTACCCCTTGACTTGTACTAGACCTTCGGGGAGAGTGGGAAGGTAAATGAGTATTTTTGTCCTTCCGTCATGAAATATTCAACATCTTCATTGGCTATTCTGGATTCTGTTTCTTCAGATGTCAAAGATCAAAAGCGTCTTCTGTGAAACATCACCACCATTTCTGGTTTTAAGGG
The DNA here is from genome assembly GCF_001447785.1 of Gekko japonicus. Taxonomy (NCBI): domain Eukaryota; kingdom Metazoa; phylum Chordata; class Lepidosauria; order Squamata; family Gekkonidae; genus Gekko; species Gekko japonicus. The sequence continues at coordinate 261 of NW_015229400.1, read as the reverse complement.
AATTCTAAAATCGTAGGATGTGCTTGCATTTTGGTAGTTTGTTTGTGCACTGTGCAATCATTGTATCATGTTATTGCTGTATTTCATCCTGTTTTAATTATCTTTTTGTATACCGTTTTGGGCCTGACTTAATGGAAAACAGTATAAAAATCTGTTAAATCCATCTATCACATTTTATCCCACCCTGCCTCCAAAAAGTTCAAGATGGTGTCTGTATTCCCCCCCTTCTCACTTTATCCTCACAACAATGCTATGAGGTAG
>NW_015229399.1:0-830 GCF_001447785.1 Gekko japonicus | reverse complement strand
GTTGTCAGAAACGTGGGCAGTCTAAATGCCTTGCATTTCAGAAGCGGCTAAGTGCAATTGCTTTGTATTGGATTTCTCACCTACAAGGGGGGGACTTTTCCCGTCAAAGGAGAAAGATGCTCAAGAGTGAAGTGCATACAGAATCGAGGAGTTAGTCACACATGTTACTGGCAGTATGAGGAATCACAGTAGGATATTTGGGGGTGGGGGGTGTTACCCTATGGCATAATTAACAAGCATTACTTTTGCATGTGTTGTGAATGCTGCAAATAAGTTTGTCAAGGCAGAGCACGCCCGTGCTAGCTGTATCCCTGATATATACATATTTCTCCTGGCCTATAGATGTTTTATGTAGGGATGTGTGAAAAAAGACTGGCATTTCTGTGCATATTTCCGACATGCTGGCATATCCTGTCTGCACATCTTATGGGCCAAGAGCATAAGAACATAAGAGATGCCAATGTTGGATCAGGCCAAAGGCCCATCCAGTCCAACACTCTGTATCACACAGTGGCCAGAAATACCAGTGCCATCAGGAGGTCCACCAGTGGATCCAGGAGATTAGAAGCCCTCCCACTGTTGACCCCCCCAAGCACCAAGATGACAGAGCATCACTTGCCCCAGAGTCCCTATCACATTGGGGATTTTGCACCATAAGGATCGAACGCATTGTTGTGTGTTGCATACACCAGAGAGGTGTAGTGCCTTAAGTGATGAACTACGATCTGGAAGACCAAGGTTTTAATCCTGGTCTCCTGTGGGAATTTGCTGGATGACCTTTTGCTAGTCACACCATCTCAGCCTACCTCGCAGGATTGTTGTGAGAATAA
>NW_015229398.1:0-788 GCF_001447785.1 Gekko japonicus | reverse complement strand
GATGTCCTGAGTTGCTAGGCAACCACAACAGTATTCAGCCCTTGGCTTCTGTCAGTAAAAAGCAGGGGAGCTACGGACTGTGCTCGTTATTGAAGGTTCATTCTGACACCATAAAGTCTATCTTACTTCTCTACTAAGCAATGTTAATTTATTTATGAAAATATTTCACCCCACCTTTCCTTTTGGTACTTGAAGGATGGTTGGATGCACTCCAGTGTTATCCTCTATAAAAACAGTGACTCAGAGCTAATTTTGTCTAATGTGCCTTTATTTTCCATTCTGTTACCTTCGGTTGCCATGAAATTTGGTCAAATGATATTAATCCTCATCCATGCTCATCCACAAGCATCTTACTCAATTATTCTTATGTAGTCCTCTGTCTAGCCCAGGGTAGGCAACTGTTGGTTTGCGTACCAACAGCAGCACACTATATCATTTTGCTTAGTGCCTAGACCCACAGCCCTGCCCAAGCAACCAACGCATGAGCAGCAGAGTTGGGGCCAGTGGACCGCAAATATGGTTGCCAAGTCCCTCAAAGTCCTCAGTCGGGGACTTTTTTGGGGGGGATGTTACTGGAGGGAGCAGGGACATCCCAAATGTGATGATGTCACACAGAAATGATGTTATCACATTGTGGAGCAGCAGCTCCCACCTGTCCCCAGCAGCGTTTAAAAGGTTTCTTTAAATGCTGCTGGGGCGGGGGGAGGGCATACACACCTGCTGCACTTCAAGCCCCAAATTTGAATCTTGGAGGTCAACCATGCAGCCCCTGCCTCTCCCCAGCAGTG
>NW_015229397.1:0-788 GCF_001447785.1 Gekko japonicus | reverse complement strand
TTTTTGTTTTGTTTTTTAAACCCTGATGCTCTGGAGGAAAGGATGTCTGGACCATCCTGTGCTGTTTCTAAAGCTGGCTTTACCAGAATTGAGCCAATTTAGTCCTGTCTGTCAGACATGCACCCCAAGAACTCCCAGCATGACTAAGGACATTCCAATCTGTTCGGGTTTAATTCGCCAGCATCTCAGGGGGGTTCCACTGCATTTAAATTGATTGATTGTCCTTGCTTATGCAGTCTTATCTAGTCCTGCATACCAAGTCTGTAAAGGACGGCTGCTCATTTACTGGGGACTAAATCCCATCAAACTCCGGGACTTAATTTTGAAGTCAAGATGCCTAGAAACTGGCTGCTGATTGGCCAGCAAGGAAGATGGATGGGTGTGCCGCTGATGTGACTCTTCATAGCAAAAGGTCGCTGGGCCTTCTTGACAAATGCCTCTGCAGACGATGCCGGTGTTGCCAACAGACATCCTTGGCCAAGCCTGCCAGCCACACGACCCACAGGCTACAGCAGGACTGGAACCTGGTACTTTCAGCAAACCACCCCAAATGCTACCCAGATGGATCTCAGGTTAAAGGACCTCTGCTCTAGAACAACTCAAAAAAGATCAGCCAAATAAAGGGAAGCAGGAGGCTAGATCAGGGCTCCCCAACGTGGTTCCCGTGAGTGCTGTGGCCACCTCCTTTCCTGGCACCTGCCATGGGCTTTTAATGTTGGCAGAGAAATCAACACAGCAATGGTGCACAACCTGTTTAAGATGTAGATAAAGGTTTATTTAAGAACTAA
>NW_015229396.1:0-788 GCF_001447785.1 Gekko japonicus | reverse complement strand
AAAGCAATTTAATCATAAGATCCCAAGGGGGGACTTAAACCCTTCTAAGACCATTGATTTCAGTGGATTTATAAGGGTGGATTTCTGTTTAGGATAGCACTGCCAGCTGGTCAGTCATTATCTCGGCCTTTGCCTAGTAGTGGTGGGGACACAGTCTCTTGCCTGTTTTTAACATCTGAAACAGCACAACCCAAAACTACTTGTCAAGGGTTACACTGCAGAGAGGCATAAAAAGTGAAAGTAATTATTTTATTCTGTAGTCTATATTGTTCGTGCTATATTGATTACTATGCAATAAAAATTGTCTCTACTGCTACAGGGTTTTTTTAGGAGGGAATAAGTTACATTAAGGGTCGTCACGTATAACTTTTTTTTCGGGAGACCATCTGATATTCACAGTCATTTTCCTTTCAAGTAAAGACGGTAGATTGAATATAAATGTCCTCTTTGGTCTCAAGGTATAAACTGCATGAATCAAACCCATTTTTATTCAGAACCATGGAAAGATAACTAAACTATTTATGCTTGGGGAGATGGAAAGTTATGTGTTTGAATATATTTATCATCAGCACGTGACTGGTAAATTTTGACTTTGAATCACTGATACTGTGAAGAAACAGACTGGGAGGTCAGAAGAACCTCCAGACTGAACCTCCAGACTGGTGATTGGCTCCTTCCCTTTGCTCCCCGAGGGTGCCAGGTACAAACTGGGTAAACCACCATCTGCCACCATTGGCTCTTAGGAGTATCTCCTGCCACATGTAGCCATACATCTCACGCTCCCTACC
>NW_015229395.1:0-788 GCF_001447785.1 Gekko japonicus | reverse complement strand
GCCCTTTTTTGCACTTTTCCCAATGCTATTTGGATGTTATTACTTAGAGGTTTGGCTGGAAACTTTCTTTATTCCAGAAAGAATTTTTAAAGTTCAGTCTGTCCCCAACAATTGTAAGATTTTTAACAGCGGCTGTCCATTTTTAAATTGCTTTGCCTGGACCTTAGCATCGTGAACTACTCTGTATGTATATTCTGAGCAGAAAGATGGAGTATAAATTAATAAATAAAATGACGCTCATTGAAACCAGGCTCATGCGTACTTGGATCCAGCAATACACAGGATTTTGTCTCCCCCTTCGTTCAACCCACCTGTCACTTTTATGCCTGGAACCTATAATATGCATCTCAGGAGTCCTTGATTAAATTTTTTATCATCTTCCTTCCTTCCGAGGATGATATAGCGAATATTTATACTGTTGGGCATTTTATTGATTAGGCTGCCCGAGTCTAGCTTTGCAATATTAATACTCTCATTTCCCGCTATAATTTATCAAGTTGCGCAGGGAATTGGGAAGGCGATTGAATTGGGCAGCGTGTAGGGCTTTTGGTGTGGCGTTTCGGGGAAGCGAAGCTAGGCTGTTTGGAGAAATATTATTTTAATACGCCATCACAATCCTCAGGGTCTTCAAGGGTGCAACCTCTTGCAACCTCTCTTATGAACGATCCAGACCAAGCAAGGGACATTCCAGGGTTTTAGGATAAGCGTCTTCCCTTGATGATCTTTCCAAGCTCAAATGGGGTTACCTCAGAACAGGAGTTCTACCAACTACTCACCAAGAAGAAGAA
>NW_015229394.1:0-788 GCF_001447785.1 Gekko japonicus | reverse complement strand
GAGACTGTCTTGTACCTTCCCTGCACTGCCTGATGGGTGCATTGCTGGTTTCAAACAAACACTCTTTGGACTGCATGGCAAATTCACAGTTTTCAATTTTAATAGTGGAAACCTTGCTACAGTCAATATGTGTTAAACAGATTCCATGAACAGAACTGGGGAAAATATGTTGTTGGCTTGTCCACAGCATATTTGGGATTTTTTTTTTTTTACCTCCTCACAAAACGTACACGGTCACTGTTTTGCATTGGCCGATCTTCATTGTCAGCAGAAGTCTGTCACATTAAATGAATGCTGTTGGCAACTTCGTGTGTTTTCTCTTGCTTCAAATGTTCCAGCAGCTGTATTTACTGCAACTTTCAAATGCTGAATTTTAAGCACATACTGCAGTGGTCATGGAAAACAAATTCAGACTGTGTAACTGACACAGGAGCAGCACACTTTGCTGGGAACATCTTACTTTATAAACACTAAACCTGCTTTTCTGCCTGTCTCCCACGAAAGGGCTCCAGGATTCCTGAGCCGATTTGCACCTGGTAGACGTCATTAAAATGCATAACAGCAATATGTACACAACTTCGTTGACCTTAGAATTCTTACCCAGTCTTCTTAGCATTCATCTGCTTGCCCCGGCTTGTGATACAGCACGGCTTTTATGTTTGTTGCAGCTAGAAGGGCTGTGTCATCATTGCCTCCCAGGTTCTCTGTGACATCAGTGCAAGATCAACCAATGGCATTCAAAAGATCAGCAGCTGAGGAAGTCAGACTGGAAGAGCACCCCACCCCAC
>NW_015229393.1:0-788 GCF_001447785.1 Gekko japonicus | reverse complement strand
ACTGAAGACCACCATGGCTACCTCCTGAATCTATCTTTTTTGTAAACGTCTATCATGTCCCCATCCCCCTTAGTTAAGAGCAAAGCCCCAAGTGCTCCAGCCTTTCTTCAAAAAGGAAGGTGGTCCACCTGTCCGATCCTTTTGATGACACCCTAACACGAGCACCTGTGGGCATTCAATGAAAGTAGTTCCAACTTTCTGGCACTTCTGATTTTGGCTCACTGAGCTCCAGGAGGTTTTAGCGGACTGAGGATGGGATTGCTCTGATGCAAGTTTTTGCTCTGTGCCCTTTTTAGGCCCAGCTGTGCCACAGCCAATCATTCCGCCGCAGTCACCCGATACCTGCGCTGCACACACTGACCCGCAGGTGCTGCAGAAACTGGAGCGAGTGTTGAGCAGCCTGGATGCGATCAGTGCCAAGCTGGACTCGCTGGCCATCAGGCAGGGGAAATGTGGGCGGGATTCCCATCTCTTGTCCTGAGCCAGGCGGTGGGTGCTGGTAACATGATCTGCAGCAGGAAGTGACTGGTGGGAAGGAAAGCTTAAAGTCGGTCTGGATGGAAGGAGGAGGCATACGGGAGTCCTCTCATATGCTATTCTTGATCTAGTTTTTGACCGAATGCTGATGTGCCCGTGATGCCAATAAATGCACCTGCTCACAATCTTCGTATGTTCCTCTGTTTACAGCAGCAGTAAATCACAATCTCTGTTAATGCAGCAGTGGGCTACAAGGGGGCTTGGGTGTGGGAGCTTCTGTGTATATTGTTGACTAATCCCCAAAGCTAAGC
>NW_015229392.1:0-788 GCF_001447785.1 Gekko japonicus | reverse complement strand
CACTTTGGTGGAGAAAGAGGAAGAGAGAGCAGAAGTACTTTTTGATATTAGCACGAGGAGAAAACATTTTCGTGGCGGAGAGGAAAGCACATTTTATTACTACTTAGGACCAACTGGCTGACTCCGCATAGGATCTCTGAAGCGTGTTCGGAAATATATTCCTTCATCCTCCAGAGGCCCAGTAGCTGAGTATGTGGGACTCCGGGGATGATGGTGGATACTCCTTCCATGAAACGCTGAAGTTACTGGAATATTTTATTTAATATATAATGCAAACTAGGGAGCTTTAGCACTTTCCACTGGCCAGCAGGGAATTAAGAATTCCAATTCCAAGAATTCCTAGTTAGAGAACGTTAGCAAGTTTCCAGGCTGACAATCCCGCTTCCATTCGAGAATGTCAACTCTGGACAAGGGCCTGATCCTGCAGCAGCTGTGTGCAAAATGCTGCTTCTTCAAGGTGAAATAATATCTGCCCGACTCTGGTAAACATTGCTTGGTCTAGACTCCCCACGGAGATTAGGAATTAAGACAAGGAATGAACTACAATCTTCTGCAACACGTTGGTTTTCCTCTCATGGTAATGGGCTTATAGCAGTCCAGCTTCTGGCTCCCTCAACCTGTGGTCCCTGGTCAAGTGTCCTCTTACCTGACAAAGGCTCTCCGCCTTGGGCTGTTTTTTCTCTGGGCATTCCCCACCCCCACAGAAAATCAGCGCAGCAGTCTGCTCGCCACACTTTTTTTTGGTCACACTTGAGCTACGGTTGCCAGTTCCGGCTTGGGGAATTCCT
>NW_015229391.1:0-788 GCF_001447785.1 Gekko japonicus | reverse complement strand
AATCATAGCAGATCCATTTGTGCTTCCTTTTGCAGTCCACGATCTCTCTCTTGGGACATTAAAAATGTCTCTCCTCACCTACACCCTCCTCAAAAGCATTACTTGAGGGGAAAGAAACCATGCCGGAAACCCCAAAATTAAATACCCTCTACAACAATGGGGGAAATTTAATTCAACGCGCAAAGTAAACAGAATATTGACACAAAGCCAAAGAAAAGATTCCTCACACCCTGCCCATATCTCCTGAGAATCAGGCTTTACATGGATTGTCTGCTTTCGGGCAAGGCATATAAATGATTTCCTTTCTGAGAATCAAAGTTCATTTTCTATAAGCCGGCTGAACCGTTCCAGCTTCTCCCAGGCAGGCCTTCTGCACGATAACTGGAGCCACGAGGCTTTTTGCAAAGGCTCCGAGGAAGGGGCTGAGCCGATCTGATTGCTTTGTGATCTCTTGCCTGCGACAGAGCACAATTAATTGGATTCAGTACGAATCCCAAAGAAATAAATTATTCTCACATTTCCCCCCCTCCAGTGTAGGAAATAAGTTATGATGAAATGTTACAGGCTCCCCTGTGCCAGATGGACTGAAACATTAAAGAAAACCCCTAGGCTGGCTCCAGAAATTAAGTAGTCAAGATGACACCGGGGCCTAACACATATCGGCGGGTGAAAGAAGAGGCGGAGGAGGCTGCTGCCATGCTAGTAAAGGGAAGGCACTTAACTTGTTTGCAGAGCCACGTGCTGGATTTCAGCATGAGCACCTTGCTTTCCCCATGAGTTAAAAAAGC
>NW_015229390.1:0-788 GCF_001447785.1 Gekko japonicus | reverse complement strand
CTTCCTTCCTTCCTTCCTTCCTTTCTGCAGCTGCATTAACTAGCTTCTCCAAAAGTTATGGTGGGTGTAGCATAACTCCTAGATTCTTAACTGAATCAGTAAAGATCTCTATTGAATTGTTACAAATATGTTTTTCTGTAGTTACTGGTTTCTATAGACTGACGAGAACTGGCCTTGGGGAGTAAGGTCTGACCTGCAATTATCACAACGATTATCACAGAACTAAACTTGTCCTTACTTGCAACATTAATAACAAATCACACCATTTTACTATACAAAGGAAACAAATGGTTGGACACTGGGTCTCTAAAAACATGTTCTATGGCTCTGAAAAGTGGCTTTCTCTTGGACCAGGCAGAATGATGTCAGTTTTTACCTTACACTCAATCCTGGAAGGGTTTGCTATAGCCTAGGTTGCAGTGATTCAATTTCTGCCTTGAAGGGAATTTGATTCTAAAGGATATGGATTGAGGTACTGGATTTTGACAAATCTTGAAGAGAAAGTGCCTTAGATGCCAAATGGCATTATTTCTACTCTTGTGGCTGCTGCTTCTCCTGCCTTCTTTTATATGCAAAATATATGGAGATAAAAATCATATGATAACCAAACTCTTTGATAATTATCATGAATATTACACTTCAAGGGACCATATCATAGGTGGAGTTTTCTCCCACATAATATACATATTTGAGAAGTATGATTTCAAGCAATCTCCTGAGCCCAATTATAAGCTCTTAGTGTCATAAGTATGTGGGTTTTTTTCGCTGATTACTTGGGGCCCAGGTTT
>NW_015229389.1:0-788 GCF_001447785.1 Gekko japonicus | reverse complement strand
TCTTTTTTTACGAAACGACCCCTGCATATATCTAGCTGTGAGCTTGGCCCTATCATGATTGATGGGGTCCTTTTCTTTCCTCCTCTGTTACTTGCTCTAAAACAGCAAGCAGCTGGGAGAGCTGAGCTGCCTGGGGATACATGTTTGCGGGGAATCCCACCCCCCTTGTGGGCTCCCCTATTTTCTCTCCAAAACCACCACTCAAGGATCCTGTAAGCTTTGCTCCCCCGAAACCCCTTAGTGCCTTGAGCCACCAAGAAGGGAGGAGCGTGTGAGTGTCTCCCAGCAGCCAGGTGAGTGAAGAAGAGTTTCAGTGCACCCAAACACCTTATAAGACAAGGTTGTTATTAACTAACGTACAATCTACAAAAGGGGGTCAATAGAGATGATATCAGCATATGATGAGAGTTCACAGAAAAAGACATGAACTCAAAAGAAAATAACTACCTAGCCTAAAGTGGAGGTATTATTGCGTTGCATGATTAGCATCCCCCCCTTTGAAGGATGGGCTTGAGATGACAAGTGGCTCCATGGAGTTTACTCTTCCCCTGCCTGTCTCCCCTTTTCTCAACATTTTCCTGTTTCTTCATGCTTTCCACAAACAGTCTGTTGTAATTAGTTTCCTCCCAGTTGGGTGGATCTCTGTGGGTTTCCATTCTTTTTTTTATAAAGTACCTCTTTTCCAAAGAAATGAGCCACAGAACCGACTTTCCTCCACCACAATAGAAGCATCACCTTTGTGTGGGTAGGAGGCACCCATTGAGAACCAGTTGCCTCCATTGTAAAAG
>NW_015229388.1:0-788 GCF_001447785.1 Gekko japonicus | reverse complement strand
TATTTCTTTAAAATCAGCATTGTGGTTTTAGAACTGATGCATCTGCAGTTGGTGACTCTGCAGTCCACAGAAATAATATAGACTTGCTTCGAACTTTCCATCAGACTGTTGCAATGTTTTGTCACATTCTACTATGATCAAGAAATAGAACCCAGGGTACAGCTGTGCAGATAGACAGTCTCTTGGTTTTCAGTGGCTCTCTTGGAGTTCTATGGGAGAAAAATCAATGGACTGCAATCTGAGATGGAACAACACCTGCTTCTCATTCCAAGCACTGGGAACACTAGGGAAGCAAACATTTTGGCCACAATCCGCTCATGTCCCTGAATGCACCCCTTTACTTTCTCCCATATAGGTGAACGATTGCCAGAAAATAGCAGCAGTGCACAGAGACACATTGTCTGTCCTCATCCCTGCAATATACAGGCCCCTTTTCCACATGCACTGCACCCATCATAATGATGAGCATTTCAGTAGCTATATAAATAGGCAGAGGCCTGTTTCTGAGCTCACATACACAAAGAGGCAAAGCTGGCTTTTGCACAATGCATTCCCTTTCAAGGGCAATCATTATTATTTAACAACCAATAGCAATAGATAAAAAGATGACATGTGGAGTGTACAATCTTTCAGAGCAGTAACAAGAAATAACAGGAAAAGAAAATTTAAAGAATCACTAGAAGAAAATGTAGACTTTGCTTTTCATGTGCCTAGGGGTGGAGCTTCATGTTACGTGACAAAGCTGACGTTCTTAATACCACTGTGTTTAGCCTTGTGATGGGAGGGGG
>NW_015229387.1:0-788 GCF_001447785.1 Gekko japonicus | reverse complement strand
ATGTACATGCCTTCCTCCTCCCCCCTTTTGTTCCAGCATGGAGCACATTGAAGGAACTATTTCGTGATTATGATGAATGATAAATCTGGTTTAACCAGATTTAGTTTTTCCAAAATCGGGGGAAGGGGCTGTGATTAATGTACTTGCATTGGTACTTTAGATGCATGATTATTCATACTTCAGATTATGAAACCATGTTTAGAGGGTAGCTGGGATTGTTCATGAGACAGGACACAGTATTGTATGAACCAATTCTTACTCTCAAATGATCTGGCAAGATTTTGTTCTGCACAGATGAATATTGCTAGGTTTTCTAATTGTTGAGTGACCGTACAAGCCCATTACATTCTTATGATGGGGTCATACAGGTTCATTACAGAAGTCAGATTGATGTCACAGTTAGACCTAACAGAATTGTCCATCGATTCTGTACAACTGTCCCTTCAAGCGATTTACTTATTCCAGGATTAAAATTGTTCCACGCTTGTCTGATTTGTTTAAAGTTTATGTGTCACCCTTAATTGGAGACATTTCAGGAGCTCAGAATTGCATAACTGTTTTTCATATTTATGTTAAAGAGTAAGACTTACATAAATTAATAAATTATGTATGTACTACTGGAGGCCTTTAGATGAAGAAACTGGAATTTTCCTGTTATGTCTCAAGGAGACTAAAAGTTAAAATAATTGTGTTGGTGAGCTTATTTGAAATGGTAAAGGCACAGAGTTAATATAACAGTACACAGTAAAAACAGTGGATCAGCTTATTTAGCTTCACAATGAATAATA
>NW_015229386.1:0-788 GCF_001447785.1 Gekko japonicus | reverse complement strand
CTTTAAAACTGAGTGAAGATTCAAACCTGGCTCTCCTCAATCCTAATCTGAAATGACATCACACTGGCTATCTTGATGCAGTCGGAATAGGTATCAGAAAGAATCCAATGGAGTGTTACTAGAAAAGTAAATGGCTTCCACAGGAATGTCTGAAAGAGATGACTATATTGATTTTCAGAGAAAGTGGAGCACAGAATTATACAGTCTTTTAATAGGTAAAAGATGGCTGAAAGGAAGAGAAAGGATGTCCACATGGGATAAGAATCCATGAGTTTAAGTAATTAAAAGGTGAGCTGAAGGGTAAATGTTTGTTTCCGAATTAGAGGACTGGTGTGATGCCATGGATAGATTGTAAGGACTAGTGTCTGAGATGAGCAGGTTCGAATCCCTTGCTTGACCATGGAATCCAACCAGTAGACCTTGTGTTTGTCACAGTCTCTCAATCCAACCTACCCTTACAGGGTTGTTGCTGTGAGGATTAAGTGGTGGAGGAGGGAAGTATGTGAAAAGCCACTTTGAGTCTCTGATCATGGAGGAAAGCAGGATAAAATTTTAAAAAGTTAGGTAGGAAGTGCTTGGTTATTGACACAGCAGCATCAAAGCTGCCCATGTGGTGCAGTATTTAGAGAGACAGATTAGTACCAGGCAGGCCAGATTCAAATGGCCGCTCTGCCATGGAAGTTCTCTGGACCAGTCAATCTCAGCCCAACCTGTATCCCAGGCTTGATGTTGTGAGGATAAAATAAAGGACTGGAGAATGTGTTGTAAGCCACTTTGGGTCCCCACTG
>NW_015229385.1:0-788 GCF_001447785.1 Gekko japonicus | reverse complement strand
GTGTATACATATATGTGTGCTCAATACTTAACACAACGTCTCAGTATATGAAGAAACCACATGAGGTAAGCGGTCACAGCAATCATAAACTTGCGAATTATGGCTCACCGTTAATCGCAGACGGACGGCTGTTATCAGTGTTCCACAGCTGAGTGCGGATGCGGCTTTCGAAGTCCGCACAAAATAGGACAAATCAGGACATGTGTTCGATTTTGGAAGGTTTTGTAATTTATCCTTTTTCAAACTCCTGCCCCCCCCCCCGACGCCATATCTGCATTTTCAGCTGGGTGTCAAAAGCTTTGCAGCCTCCTGGGTTTTCAGCTTTATTGTTTCTAACACTGAAAGGGAGCTCTTTAGTCGTTAGCATACATGGTGAGAAAAGAGGATCCCAAAATCTCCTTACCTCCGAACCAGTTTGGTAAAATCTGCAATTTTCTCTATCATCTGAAAGTGCAAGAAAAGACAATTAGTTCAGAATAAAAGGCCAGACTTGTGCCCTGGTTCTAATGAGAGACGAGAAAAGGAAATGACACGACATAAAGGGTCCTTGTAATGGTGATGTTACAGTGGGTTGGATCCAGCCAGCCTTTTCCCTGAGTCTTCCTGAACTCCCCATCATATGACATAGCTTTTGTACCTACAGGTCCCATGACTCTTAACATAGAGAATAATTCTCAGCATGGTCAAAAAGGACAACATCTTCCTTTTTCAGTAGCAAAAAAGCCAGTTGGATCCAACTCAGTAGGTTAGCCATTGGTGGTTGTAGAAAAGAGCAAGAGTCCACTAGC
>NW_015229384.1:0-788 GCF_001447785.1 Gekko japonicus | reverse complement strand
AGGGCTGCTATGGACTCTGACGCAATTGCTACACTCAGTCTACAGCTCGCCGGGCGAACATTTTTGTCAATTATTTCCTTTCTGCAGAGTGAGCACTGGCTATCCGTTAGTAATGCCAGCAACATGCCGGCATTAGGGATATGCCCATGTTGGGGGGGGGGTCTTAAGATATGGCATTTCTCCTTCTGCAGGCTGACTTGGCATGAGTTGCCGAGGATTTTGGATATGTGAAAAGAATTCCTCGAGAACACTGTTGCTTAGGAGATGCTGAACAGCTCTTACTCCTCTTTGTTCTTAAAAGGTAGCAAAAGCCTTTGCGGTGCCCTAAGGTTGAAAATGCTGGGGAAATGAAGTAGCCAAACCTGCTTATCTAAGTTAAATAACAACATCTGATGTGTCACCATTTCTGGACGTCAACACAACAAAAAGAATGTTAGTTTATTAAAAAGGGCGAGGGAGAGGCTGGCAGGGCAATATAAAGTTAAGAGAGGAATCCAGCAGAATACTGCATCGTGTGAGCGTCGCAGCGCAAACAAAGCGCTATCTTTTTTTTTCTATCAGTCTGGTGCAAACAACGTTCCCACGACTTACTAAGATGGAAACAAAACCATGCTGTTCCACGCACTGCAAATCACACATCTTCACAACAGGCAAACAATCCATTCACCAACAACACATGCAGATGGAAAACTAGGTTTTTGAAATTTAAAACTGCTACCAGTGATGTGCTTTTAAAAGCACAAAGGAGGGACTTTCTCAGATTCAGAGCAATGCTCCCTCTAAGCTGT
>NW_015229383.1:0-788 GCF_001447785.1 Gekko japonicus | reverse complement strand
CCTGAGCTTCGGGGTGGTGGCCTTGGACTGGCTCCCCCAGCTCTCGGCCTGGAGGTATGATAAAGGAGAGAGAAAGACTATCTTGTAATAAGAGACAATGTGCAAATTTACTGCTGTTAACAGTGGTGAGATTTTGTGCTTGCAAGAAGATTAGGACAGCAGTAGTAAATATGTAGTTCTACTTGGTGGATATGATTTCCTTGTTCAAATACCCAAAACCGAAAAAGTGGTTTTTCAACCTACGCACTCTTTTAAGATTATAGTTAGTGATTAGTCATTAGGAAATCTTCTGAGCTATAATGAGCAGCGGCATAATGCTTACTTAAGTGTTCCTCAGCATTTGAGGGGGAGCTGATTAATGTGGAGGCAGCTGTCAAAAGAATTGTATTTTTGTCATGACTTATAAAATGAAAAGGTGTGTTCAGATGAAGGCCAAGGTGGCAATTTAAAAGTTTTAGCTGTTTCAAGACATGTTCTGTTATCACACTGATCAGTGTTTTTGCTGTGATCATGCCCATCTTGCTTATATGTACTATTCAAGACAAGAGCCTATTCACAACTGTTGCATCAGTCCCATGCCACTGTTTCCACACTACTACTCTCATGTAATAAATAGCACATCTCTGTTACAAATATCTACTGCTAGACCTTCAGCAGACTACTGGAAGATCGCTAAGATAGTGTCACTTTTATTTATTTTCCTTAGCCAGTTACTTTTCACAATGTGCAAATTTGCATTGGGAAACACTTGGTAGGCTCTTCTCATCACCCTGCTCTACAGCACAATT
>NW_015229382.1:0-788 GCF_001447785.1 Gekko japonicus | reverse complement strand
TCCTGCTACAAAAAGAGCCCTGGCACCCTGTCTCAGAGTCGGGCTCATTCTGGTAACGCCATAAGGGTTTTATCAGTATATTTAATTTATCATTAAAGTATCAAAGAGAGGTTTGGTTTTTTAAAAAAGAATACTTTCTAAAATAATTTTGATGTTGTTTTTACTATGTCTCTTATTTGGGTACGTTCCAAGAATCTGAAAATTGCGATTCCTGTCCAGAACGCTGTATAAAGGTGTGCTGAAGTTCATTTGATGTTATAAATGTATGTGCACGCACACACACACGTATATATATAATTTATTGAGTTTTTACAAAGAAGTATTTGGTTGTAAACCGATTCTTACTTTTTAACATTTCTTATGCAGTTCTCGTATAACTTAACTTCATAGCCAGGATTTTAAAAGTTTATGCTTTGAACCAAGAAACCGCTCAACAAAATCGTGTGGGCTAGTTACATCAGCAGTGTGTATGGGGGGGGGGGAACCCTGAATTAATGTCTTCTAGTTGCTGTATTTTTATTTGCTCGACAGTACAACTGTGGAAGGTGTGGAACAAGTTTATTTTGTGTTTATTGTGCTATTGTTTACCTGGCAAAAAAATAAAATAAAATATAAAGAATAACTGAATGTGATCTCTCCTTTCCCCGAAATAGCTGAATATATTTAAGAATAAGCCTTCACTTTCACATATTTATTTATTTCACTTCATTTATACTCACACTGCCTTTTTCCCCAATGGGGACCCTAAACGGCTTACACCAATCTCCTTTCCGTTTAATCTTCACAAC
>NW_015229381.1:0-788 GCF_001447785.1 Gekko japonicus | reverse complement strand
AGGAGCTGAAAGAAGTGGGGAAAGAGCAACCAAAAACAGAAGCTGAACACCCTGACAACATCTGCAAGAACCGATACCCCCATGTTCTGCCTTGTAAGATTTGGCCACAGTCACACATGTCTAACTTGCTATTCTCAATGTTTTGCTATATTTTAACAAGAGCTAAGCAGGGAATGGGTACCAGAGTAGGGACCTAGTCCTGGCCCTCTAAAGGAAAGTCTAAAAGATTCACAATGCATGGTTCCTCTGATGAACCTCTCCTAGTATTGTCCTACATACCTCCTGATATTTTCCTACATGATGGCTTTCTGGTCTCATTGCAGATGATTACACCCGTGTAAAGCTGAACCTCCTGGATGGGGAACCCCACTCTGACTATATCAATGCCAACTTTGTACCAGTGAGTTCAAGCATTCCACCACAATCTGAAAAGCTCCTCATAAGTAGAAATATTATGTTATTGTCTGTATGGTAGCCCTATATTCACAACTTATATGTATGCAGGGCCATCACATGTGGCTGATGGCCCTGTACAGTGGGGAATGAGTACACTGGTGCCATCCCTGCCTGCATCTTACATAGGATAGTGCTTATATATGTACATGGATAGGCGCTGTTGGGTGATTGGAAATATTTGAGAAGCAGCGTCCCAATCACAGGGACAGATCCTACTTGTGTATAATTTGTTACTGTGTAAGCACTGAGTCCTTGTGAAGAAAATACATTCTGGGGAGCAGCTTGGTTGCAAACAGGTGAGATGAGGGCTGCCAACCTCCAGGTGGTGGCTG
>NW_015229380.1:0-788 GCF_001447785.1 Gekko japonicus | reverse complement strand
TATGCTTGCTTTGCAACAGCATTTATTTACTCGCTTGCTTTGGTCCTCTTAAACGGTAGCACATGCAGTGAGTTTCAGTTCATGTTTACGTTTGTCTCTCCTGCCTTCAGATTCTGCTGGTTCCTCGAACGGCTGCAGTAACAATGCTGGGATTTGTCAGCAACTTTGCCTGCCTTTACCTGGGGGGCTTTTCTCCTGTGCTTGTGCAACTGGCTTCCAGTTAAATCCTGACAACAGAACCTGTTCCCCGTACAATTCCTTTGTTGTCGTCTCCATGCTGTCCGCAATTAAAGGATTTAGCTTGGAAGCATCTGACCACTCGGAAGCAATGGTCCCCTTGGCAGGAAGAGGTAGGTGAAGATTATCATTCCTGAGCAGAATCCTTTGATGTCTAATGTTCTGTTTACCGCTGTGGATGGGTAGTGCTGTACTTCCCTCATGTGGATTGCATACTATTAAGTTAAAAATGACATAAACAAGGCTGTTGAGGAGAAGTACTTTTGGTTAAACCATTTGTTTGACTGGAATCCAGAAAAACAGGTGATGTTGGAACATGGGAACTGAGAGCAGAATCCAGTGATACAGTTCTTATTGCCCTCCAAACATGGAGTTTGGTGAAAAATGCATGGCAGTTCTACATTATATCAGCTAGTTCTGGTTGATTCCTATTTTTGCAGCTTTGACCACTTTGTGAATCTCAGGATGTCATCTGTCTTCTATAAATGCATCAGCTGTGGAGGAATCAAAAAAAGATTATTTGTTTCTGCATCACACCTCGAGGCTCAAAT
>NW_015229379.1:0-788 GCF_001447785.1 Gekko japonicus | reverse complement strand
TTTAATGGGCTAGGTGATCAAAAGGATAAAAGGCTTGAATGGACACTGAGAAAAGATTATGAAAAAGTACCCTTAAACATATTAGAAAGTTTCACTCCAAAGGAGGGAAGCAAGATTATTATTAAAATACAGAACAGGGATACTCAGTGGCTCAGGACCTACATGTAGTTCTGTGACATGCCATCTCTAGTACAAATGTTTTATTTGTGGCATGTAGACTTACTGTGATGTAATTTAAGCAGAATTGTACCAGTCCTTCTGCCTACTGCTGGTTTAGTTAATCTAGTTAATAGAAGAATTGAATAGCTTTGGTCAGACAGTTGTTTGTTAAGGAGAAGATACTTAAAGATCCTAAAGCCCATTGTTTTTCTGTGCAGTGTGGTTTTTATAACCTGTCACATGACATAATATAATTAAGTTGTGGACCTTTAAACACTGTGTTGATATTAATCAGTTGAGTTGAAAGTCACAGGCCACAAGAGACAAACAGATGCTTAAATGTGTGACATCCTGCATTGTTTTTGTTTTGTTTTGTTTTTAAAGAGCAGAGATAAAGGTGAAAGGAAAGTTGTCTCTGAAAGTCTCAGATTTCAGAGGAGCTGGTAGAACAATAAATTCCTACCTTGGAAGTTTAGGAATTGAATGTCAATATACGACTTCTGAAAGACTCCTTCTTGGCTCTGGCAGAAATTCTCTCACATACTCTCTATTGGGAATGGAATTAAACATTCAGTACTGAGTAACAGCCCTCCTCTGTCTTTACAGTGGGTTATCGCCTGGGGTCATTT
>NW_015229378.1:0-788 GCF_001447785.1 Gekko japonicus | reverse complement strand
AACAGTTCTATCCCACCTCTCTCCTAAAGAACCTGAAGTCAGTTACAATATAAGCAAAGACACTCTAGGCAACCAAGTTCCAGGTAAACCAATCCCAAGCCATTTTGGATGTGGCAAATGCAGTTGTGAGTGGCTGAGGAAGTTCAGTTGATTCTTGCTTCCTGTTCTCAGTTCCTGTTCATCACACCCAAGAAACATTCTCTCCCCTCCTTCATTCTCTCTGTATGGAGAGAGCAACAAGCTTCCAATATAGGTTGCACATTTGCAGGGGTGAGGTGTATGTGTGAATGTCTTGAGCATAGCCAGTGTTCCCCACACTCATTGTCCTGCCCCAGATGTCCCTGTAGACCTTCGTTGTACTACAAAGCCAACTCCCTCCCTTCTTCAGTGTCCACTTTAGTTTGGTATAGGGAGAAATGTTTTTTTTTCCCCCAATCCTGAATTCATGCTAGGGCCTCATCAAGGATGCCACCACCAAATACAGGACTCTAGAATTTGGTTGGCTCATCCAGTCAGCACAATCAAATGGTAATCTTTTTTCCCTGGAGTGTACCACTTCAGGGTTTAGATGGGGTGGGAGTTGCCTGCTGCATATAGTAAATACGGCTACATGTAGAAAGTGCGCAGGTCAGCGAGGAGGATTCAACCTAACTACCTTCTTACCATGTATTGTTTTTTAGTGCACAGGGAGACTTTTTTTGTGGGACAGCATTCAAACACGTAGTGTTCTCTTTCACACCCATATGCATGCTTGCGCACACACAAAATCCCTGCAACATGAACTGATA
>NW_015229377.1:0-788 GCF_001447785.1 Gekko japonicus | reverse complement strand
TAAAACAGAGGAGAGGAGAACGATGTAAACTGCTATGAGTCTCCCTTGGGGAGAAAGGTAGGATTTAAATAAAGCAAATAAATAAAAATGTCCGGATTTCCCCCGGAAGTGACATCATTGTGACGGTGATGTCACATCCTACCGCGTCCCTGCCTCCAACCCATCCACCCATCTGACATCTCTGTACTGAACCTCAGGGCAAGAAGGTTTTTCTTCATTGGTATTACAAAGGCAGATTGACTTCCACAGTTTACAATCCCAAATTTTAAAAACATACAAAGTACAATTGCTCCAAAATCCTAGCTCTGGACTCAGCAAGGTTGTTCCACCTGTGGGACTGTCTTCTTCCTGCAGATCACCCTGTTGGATACTCACTACGCAAACACCACATTCCCAGTCTAGCTGGAAACCTATATGGGCGTGACCAGGACATTGTCTTCTTAGTGAAGAAAAGAACCCTGCATGCAAATATGTGCTGTATATGCTGGCCTGGATCCAAGCACACAGTTAAGAGGTGCCCTTGCTTAAGAGGCACCTGTGATTTCTGCTGATTCCACCACCACCCTTGCTTCAGTCCACTGAGCCCCTTGAAATTTTGTTCCTGGGGAGTTAGCAGACCACCTGGAACAGTAGCGTGGAGGATCGACAGAGGAAAGGGGAATCAGGGGCAAGAACGGCTCCTCTTAAGAAAGTGTCCTTAAGCGTTTGCAGCTGGAGACAGGCTAGTATTTCTGAACCTCTCCTACAGCAGGTGTGAGACCACCTCGGTTTTTCTGTGCAGGCCACCT
>NW_015229376.1:0-788 GCF_001447785.1 Gekko japonicus | reverse complement strand
TCCAACACTAGCTTCTCTTATGTTCTTACGTTCTGGGATAACTGTTGATCAGCACCTTCTACATGCCATGCTGGCTAACAGCTGTTGCTACGTGTGGAGGCAGTGAGGTTGTGTATAGCCGTTGCTGTGATGTGAAAGGGGTCTTTTGGGCAGGAGGATGGCTTATAAGAGACTGCCGTAAGGGGGGCTCAGTGGGTCTCTGTCTCCCTGGCTGATTTACAAATAGGCTCCTCCTTCCCAGGCTGGTTAAGATGGGCCACGTTGCTCTTTTTTAGAGAGGTCCGATAAGCCGCAGCTGTCTGTTTGAGGGTGGTGGTGCTTCTTGGCCGGCAGCTGTGTCAGTTTTCCTGGTTTCATGGGGCTCTCTGGAAACCGCAGGACAAATGAAGAGGAACCGGGGCGACGATATAGACTTTGAGACGCCGGGCTCCATCCTCGTGAACACAAACCTGCGGGCGCTGATCAATTCCAGGACCTTCAACGCGCTGCCCCTGCCCTTCCAGCAGCAGCTTCTGCTCCTCCTCCCTGAAGTGGACCGGCAGGTAAGTGCTCACCGTCTGCCGTGTGTTCAGAGCATCCAGCCTCTCTCCCAGGATGATTGTTTCGGGGGTCGGTTTGATGGGAGCACCTCGTCTCGAGTCCAGTATCATCTTAATAGACCAAGCAGGTTTCTTGGTATGAGCTTTTGAGAGTCAAATGTTGGATCACGTTGGTCTCTAAGGTCAGTCTGTCTGTTTTACTGCATTAGCTCAAAGCCACAGTGTCAGGGTCCTTAGTCAGGTCACGCA
>NW_015229375.1:0-788 GCF_001447785.1 Gekko japonicus | reverse complement strand
TAGGCTAGAGGTCTTCAAGGGCTAGACAGCCACCTGTCAGGGGTGCCCTAGGTCTGGATGTCTTGCAGTGAGCAGGAGGGTTGGACTAGATGGCCTCCGGAGGATCCCTCCCATCTGATTCTGCATCATTCTGTGTGCCCCGTAAGGCCATTCCAGTGCCATCATGACATCCTCTGTGTATTCATTCACTGCGGTGGGCACCAAAGTGTTCCTATGGGAGAATAAGAATGTGTCTCACAGGGGCTGGCATTCTTCTGCTGGCAGCGCTGCTCCCTTAACAATACAATATAGTTTCACGCCATATAACCACCGCCATAGAGAGCGTATGCCAGAAAGTATGTGTTTCGAGGGGGTTGTGTGTATCTTCCAGTGATAAATTACGGGAGCAAGCACCCAAATCCTTTGCAGAAGCAAATAAAACAGCCAGTGATTTCTCTGTAACACAATGAAAAAGAAGCAGGGCTGTTATTTATATGTGTTACGAGAAGGCATTCAGTGGGAACGTTAAAGGAGCGGGAAAGGATAATTCCTATCGGCAGATGCTGCAGCAGAATTTCTGCTGGGTGGTTTCCTCGTTCTCATTTGATAACGTGCTTATCTTTATTGGCCTCATGCTGGTGTTTCTTTGGGACAAATTCTTCAATATTGTTGCAGTCGGCGGACAAGTCCCTTCTACTTCAAAGGAAGACTTCTGCCGTTCCTTTATCCTGTTAGATCACTGAATTGTCCCAGGGCTTGAATTGGCATATCTTCTGATGGTCCCATGCAGGGCTTTTTTTGTAGAAAAA
>NW_015229374.1:0-788 GCF_001447785.1 Gekko japonicus | reverse complement strand
TGGTCTAATTTCATATAAGGCCACTTTATGTGTGCCGTTCCTTACCCACAAGCCTTTCAACTAGCTTTCTTCTTTTCTTCCTGACAGACAGCTATTCCACAACAGTAACTTCAGCAGCAGCAATGGCAGTACAGAGGACTTGTTCAGAGACAGCATAGATTCATGTGATAATGATATCACAGAAAAGGTGAGGCCTGGCTGCTCTGGGGATTTGCTGATAACCCAAGATACTTCTGTGCCTGTTTGTGGGGAGAGGCCGTCTCCAGTGTAATCTGCGTGTGGCTTGGACAGAACCTGCTCAGTGAGCGATTTTAAGTTTGCAGTTAGGAAAGAATGCAGAATTTTTACACAGTTTGGAGGTTAGTCAGCTGATACAGGCTGGTGCCTATGACCTTTCCCCTGTTCTGTATCCTCCTCAGCCCCAGTAGAGAGGAAACTTCAATCCTCTTTCTTTTGCAGGTGACATATTTAGAGAAAAAAGTGACAGAGCTGGAAAATGATAGCATGACAAACGGTGACCTGAAGAGCAAATTGAAACAGGAGAACACACAGCTAGTTCACAGGTAACTGAGCACACTACCTACTGTTGCCTTTCTGTCATCTCCAGAGGCAGAGTGTAATGAGACACTCCAAGGAACTAAGACACCACTGATAACATTCTTGACTGTCTGCTTTGGAAGCCAGAAAACAGCCCTTAAATGTTTGTTTGAGGCATGACTTTGGAAAAGGAAAAGGAAATGATGTGTTGGGGGAAAAAAGTGTTAATAGCCTGATCTTCAAAGCTCACT
>NW_015229373.1:0-788 GCF_001447785.1 Gekko japonicus | reverse complement strand
CTGAGATATTATGAGATTGGCCCGGCCTGGGCTCGGTTGCATATGTAGGTTAATTTAAAACATATAGAATTCTAAAATATCTCATCTAACTTAATCAATTGCTAACAGCAGTTGTAAACAGAGTTAGCACCCTTCTTATCCCATTGCCTTCAACAGAATTAGAAAGTTGTAACTGTTTAGGATTATGCCTGTTTTAAAATGGTCTATATTTAATATATATAATTTAAATCAACCCCAAGAATTTCCTCTGAATTGTATTTGGAAGTGTCTGCATACTTGAAAGGCATTGGGTAAGCAACTGAAAAGGGCAATTAGATTTCCTTTGTAAAGATAGGATATGATCCCTGGTAGAGAACCTTTCATTCTTAAAATGACACATTTCCTTTAAATCCGCCTTGGCGTATTGCGAGATCTGACCTGGCCAACCTAATGGCAGTCTTAAATGAAAGGAAAATCTAGCTAGAGAAAAATAAGAGGGGGAAGAAGCCTTTCCTTTGTGGCTTATGTCTAGCTATTTCACAATGCTTCTCATCACTGAAACCTTTAATGTCTTCCTGAATTGAGTTGTTCCGTCTGGTACAATGAATTTCAAATCTCACTTCAAAATCCGGTGAGCTACAGTCCATTAAGCTTTGAACACACTGTCTCACATCACCCTCGTACCTTACTGATGCTCAGTTACATGATTGTCTTTTATGTTAAAATATCTCTCGCAAATCTGCGGATGGGGATTGCTACTCCCACGTGACTGCCTTCTCTATTACATCTGCCTCGTTTAGAAAGTCCTC
>NW_015229372.1:0-788 GCF_001447785.1 Gekko japonicus | reverse complement strand
CTAGTATAGTGTAGTGGTTACTGTGGTCATCTTGGCCACAGAAGACCTGGATTCAAATCCCTGCTCAGTTCAGGGACGTTCTTATGCTAGTCATTTCACATGGTTTAACCACCAGTCTCTCCCATTTATACAAATGTCTTCCTGCCGCAGACATTTGAGCAAAAATTCAATTAAAGTTAATAACATGCTGGAAAATAAAAGATCTGCCACCAATAATCTTACAAAATAAAAATAATTCCTTTTGTAATTGAATAATATGGTAGAAGCACTGGAGCAAAACCGTGTCGACATTCTGAGGTATTTTCCCCCCCAAATGGGGTGTGAAATTCAACCACTGGGTCCTGCTAGTCACATTCGAATCAGATCTGACTAATTGGATGAATGGGCAATTTCCTGTCTTTTTAATAGAAAGGAGAAATCTTTAAAGCCAAGTCCAGAGCCCGAAATGAGGAGGACGAGGGGAAGCCATCGGAACAGACAGGAAGACAAACAGAGATCTTTTCACATTGATGTAATTTTAGAAGGTCTTAATTGGATCCTATTAAGAAAGACGTTCTTTGGAAGATAATGAAGATGGAAAATATTTCATTACTCTGGACGTGACGATGGGGGAGGAACAATGAATAGGAATATTTGGGGGGCAGCTGGTTCAACAAAGCAGGCCTGCTCTCTCTGTGGTAGAGAGAAATACTGCAGGAAAGGATGCTGCAGCAACTTTCACCTGAACAAATGTTTAGAAGGGTGTATATCTCAGGGCATAGTTTGGAATTCAGACAGGGCTGCCAGCT
>NW_015229371.1:0-788 GCF_001447785.1 Gekko japonicus | reverse complement strand
GGTGGTGATAGGAGGAAGTTTCCTTCTCTGGCAAGATCCTACTCCTTTTTACAAGTTCATGCCTCTGTTCCAAGCCTCCTGTCCCATCCCACCCACTTCAGACTTACTGATCAATGAGGTAAAATTTCACTGTTTCTATTTGTTTCAGTGCCAGATTGCACAAAACCAGCAGCTTCCTATGTCCTCTGGTTTATTTAGTTGCAACAATATCTGCACAAGTACTTGCTGCGCTATTCATAATGCTCAAGGAGAAGGGGGAGCAATTGCTGTGCCTGCATGCTGCCACGCAAAGGCCTTTGGCCCTCAGCTGTGCAGGGCATAAATGGTGAATATGTGAGGTAATTTTGCATGGGATGGGTAGTAGAAGATTCTGAAGAATCATGGGTGGGGAAGTTAGGAAACTCCCTGTCATGCCACATGGCTGAGTGGCCAGGGCTACAGTAGGTTCATCCAGCACCCCAATATAATTGCCCTGACTAGATTTGGTGCTAGGTTACCATGGTGCTGTTTCCCAGATCCCAGTCAGACACTGTAACCACATACAATGCTGACACTGGAAGTTTTGTCTTTTCCTGCTGCTATTTCATCTGAACGAACGGTGTCTTTTTTCCTTCTCTGAATGGTACTGTGTGTGATGGGGCAGCTGTAGCCTCTCTAGGCATTGTCATTGTACATTGTTGAGAGAAGATGACCCCTGCTTCCCGGTATTTGAGGAGTGGGGCAAGTATCCCTGTCAGTTACATATCTGCTGAGTTACTTTCTCCACAATTTTCCTCTCTCTCTGACCT
>NW_015229370.1:0-788 GCF_001447785.1 Gekko japonicus | reverse complement strand
AGTGCACAGACTCAGGTCCCTGAAGCTGGGGGATTGACTTTCCCAGGGCCAGAAATGGCTGCTATGAGGATTGGAAATCTGGGAAAATTCGAGATTCGTGCATAAACGCGAATTGCTGAATCGTGCATAAACAATCGCTGAATCCAACCCAATGAAACAACAATACTCTAAAAAGCAGAATGCTCCCATTTCCAAAGTGAAGTACTGAGGGGCTACAGACTTCTACCTAAACTCTATAATAATTTCTGCTGAGTAGTCATAATATACCTTTGCTATCCTCAAGTTCAGTTTAAATCTGAAGTGAATAGAAATTGCTCAGGATGCCTTTATCGTGAAAACCTCTGTACAAAGCACAAACCTCTTTAAAACATGGTGAGGGATTTCTGATTTGTTCGAGCATAGCCCATTTGACGGTTGCTTGCCGTATATTTCCATCATATTCTCTGGAACTCTGCGTGCCACTAGGAGTCCCTCTAGAACGTTCGTATCCTGGCTCATTGAAATAGGGCTCTGCAACTAGTATGAGAGACTGCACAGACACCAACACCTGAGAAGAAAAGTGAGTCAGGAAGTTTGTTAATAATCAAAGGAGCTACATTACAAAGCACCTGAAGATATCATGAAAGTAAAAAGCACCCTGATTCTCCCCTTAGCGCAGGTGCTGAACTAGTGGCAACGGCATGATGCTGTGTCCAAAAGTAACAGACCTTGGAATAGATCAAGATGGGTAGCCACAGTAGTCTTTCTGTAGCAGTAGAAAGTAGTAAGAGTCCAGTAGCACCTTAAAG
>NW_015229369.1:0-789 GCF_001447785.1 Gekko japonicus | reverse complement strand
GGGTGAAGAAGGACTTTCTTTTATCCGTTTTTATCCTCATCCCACCCTGTTTTTATCTGCCAGCTCTTACCTAGCCATCTCTCTCCTCCTCTATATTGCCCTAACAACAACAACCCTGTGATGTAGTGAGCTCCACGGTACTAAACTGCCCCCTTGGGGGCCCCCATAACAAAAATTTTCTGGGTACGGGGCTGCCCGATAACCCGCTTTTCCTCCCAATCGGGACCAATGGTGGAATATACCTTTATCCCTTTCTCCTTTATCTCTGTACGACTCCTCCTCCCAAACACCTGGGCTAGGCCAGCCCCGAGGTGAGAAGAGTCTGCTTAGAGGAGGCATCATCTGGCCGATGCCGGCTGGAGGCCAGTACCGGAGATGCCCTCAGCCCACCCAAACACCATGGAGGGCTGCGAAAGAAGTGGCCAACTTGGTAGGCTGGCTGCCATTCCATCCCTCCATCCATCTTTGGTGGTGGTGGTGGTGATGGGCAGGTAGGATTGTCCGACCTGGGCTGGGAAATTCCTGGAGATTTGGGGGTGTATCTTAGGGTGGTAGGGTTTCGGGAGGGGAAGACCCTCAGCATGGCCCAATGCCATAGAGTCCACCCTCCAAAGCGGCCATTTTCTTCAGGGGAACTGATCGCTGTAGCGAGATCAGTTGTGATTCCGGGAGATCTCTGGGCCCCGCCCTGGAGGTTGGCCACCCTAACTCTGATGCAGCACCCTGGATACCAAGTCTGTGCAGTAAATCGTGGAAATCCTTGTCTCAATTAGATGGGAAAGCAAAGAG
>NW_015229368.1:0-788 GCF_001447785.1 Gekko japonicus | reverse complement strand
TAACACAGCTACCCATCTTGATCTATTTGGTCATGAGTCAGTGATACCTTTGATCTGTCACAGATCGACACATACCTAGGCATATAAAGGCCAGATGCCCAGATCTCTGGGTTTCACGTTTCCTAAAAAGGCCCAGCTCCTGAGTTCATTCTGGAAACCATTTTGTATTCTGGCCCAAATTTCTGGTTGAAGCAGAATTCACTTGTGCCACTCTTCTCTCCCTAGCTTTGTACTTTACTTTATAGCCGGCACTACACCTCAAGGCAGAAGATATGTGTTTCTCCTATTTGACTACTGCCCCCTTTTGAAGAGAACCTCCCATCTTCAGCAGTGCTGTGAGTCTGGAAGGGTAATTAGTGCAGGTGTTCCTTTGGAAGCAATATAGTGCTGCTCTCCTGCGTCGTCCACCTGCCCATGGTGGTAAACTGAACTGAGTAATTCTTTTCTTGGAAGTGAAATAAAAGGAGAAGACAGGAAACTGAAAGCTGTGCAGATGAAGGACCTTGGAAGAATGGGAGGCGTATCCAAGGTTTTACAGATTTCGAGGTACTGGAGTTTTGATCTAAGGACATAGACACATGAAAAACCCAGAACTGAAATAAAAGATCTGTACATTGGTCCTGTGGACCTTTCTTACTGCACATCCTATATGGTCTTGGAAACCTATTGTGCAGCTCATAATGTGTGCCTGGAAATTCTAGCTTGAATTACCTACATCTTGTGACTTTATCATTTGGAGCTGAGACTTATAGATGAGACAGAATTATTTTGCGATTTGCTTGTTGTCA
>NW_015229367.1:0-788 GCF_001447785.1 Gekko japonicus | reverse complement strand
CATGTTTCTTAAACACCCAGCCACTTGAGGATTGGCCTCTGGTTTCCTAAAACCTAGGCTGCTGAATAACAGGATTCTACTACTCACTAATACTGGGAAAACTGGGAGTGGTAGAGCCCATTATATTATCTGTAGCTCAACCATAGTTTTAGTTACCTTGGGGGAATGTGTACCTAGTAACTCAAGCATCCGAACAGCTTCTCAGTACCACTGGCTGGGTTCCAATGGGCTATATAATGTTGGCAAGAACCTCCTGTTTCACTTGACACATCTTTGTAATAGAATGCAACAGAAAGTTGCTCAAGATGTTTTATTTGGAAATTACAATTAATCAGCAGGCTGCGAGAGGCCCAAACCCAATTTCAACACAGTTTCCTCTGTTTTGCTGAATTTCATCCATTACCTCTGCAATAAAAAATGACAGGCGGTGCATTTCTGGCTGATTATGGCATGTGTCAGGTGGATCTGAAAGGCATGGAGCCAAAAGGAAAGTGACTAACTACCCGATGTGTGCAGTCATCTCTTAGCAATGTGCTGTGGTTCAGAGTCCCTCTGCTCCTATGAGATAGAATTGATTAAATACTGGGGCCCACATCCAGAAGGTACCAAACTTTTTGACAATCAGTGGAAGGATAGGTGCTAATCGGTGACAGGGGATCTAGCATTATCTCAAAAGCCACTGTAAACAGAGACCTTGTTTAAGATCTACTTAAGTGGGCCTTGGAATGGTGGATGATGTACATATAGGAATTGGTTGAGACCTATGGATTAGGGTCTTTGCCTGAGAT
>NW_015229366.1:0-788 GCF_001447785.1 Gekko japonicus | reverse complement strand
CACAGGGGTTCCATGATGTGCCAGTCTCTGAGATGATATCAGATAAGGGGGGGGACAATTTGTCGAGCTCTGCTTTTGGTGCCAGGCAAAGGCACATTTCCCCAGACATATGCTGGATTTGTTCTGTGGCCTGTGTTTCCCACGGACTTTGGGAGGTTTCGAATGCCTTTAAGGTGAGTCTTTTTATATCGCTGCTGCTTTTAAAATAGATTTTTTTGTTCGTTTGTTTCTCTGGGTTTCATTGGTGTTTCCTTCGTTTCTCCCCAGCGGCGAACCAAAGCCGTTTACATTGTCCTCCATTCCATTTTTAGGGCTGACAGACTCTGGGATGCCTCATTTTTGTGTGTGTGTGTGTGCGAGAGAAATGTATTTTGGCCCTCTGTGTCACGCCGCCATCAGAGGCGATGGATCCTGACACCGGGCGATGGAAGTGATGTCCAAAAGCCCGGGTTGTGGCAGAAACACTGCCAAGCAAGTAGGATAAATTAAATTTTATTTAGAATCAATTTAGGACATTTTATGAGAAGAGCTCTGCATGGCCATCTCTCTCAAAGTAGCTCGTAACTCATTCCCGTCGGACGGGGCTTGCCATTGATTACATCATGTTTATTAGCTAGCCGAAGGCGATGCTTAGTTCATATACAGCAGCGGCGGGAGATCTCTTGGCTCCGGGACGCTCCATCAATGGTGCATGAGGAGGGAGATGTGGTATGAATTTTCCTTAATGCAGGCTACCTTTGCGGTGTGGTGATTCCCCAACGTGGTGCCCACCAATGTGCTTCTTGGCT
>NW_015229365.1:0-788 GCF_001447785.1 Gekko japonicus | reverse complement strand
GAACGGCTATCATTTCTCCTTTCTCATTTCCCTCGCAGTTGAAATTATTTACCTCCTAGTGGTTGCATTTTGTTTTGTCTGATTTAATCTGGTTCTTAACTATCTTTGTCCATTTACGCACCTCAGAGCATTCCGTGCCGAGACGTAAAAGTGTCCATGAAAGACAGGAATGCATGCACAAGATTTCATTATTATGCCGTCAGTGAACAGGGGCAATCGCCCTGGAAGTCTGTAGCCCAAATCACTCCTTCCAACTAGGAGCCGTGATTGCTTAACACAGCAGTGCCCATTGCATCAACTCTTAATGACAATCTAATTCACGGTGCCAGATGCAGAAGACAGAAAATATTACAATAACTAATGGATACCTGGGATGAAACTGTAAAGGAGGGAGTCTTTACCTCCACCCCACTGTGTTCCAGGAAGGATGGGGGGTTAAGCACCTGCTCTCCTCCTTCCCATTCTCCAGAGAGAAGGAATACCTTAGCAATACCTTTGCTCTAGCCCTTCCAGTACAGGTCTCAACATTCACTCCCCCTGCCTTTCGGATGACATGTCGGGGTGTTGAGTTTTAGGTCAGGGAGCTAAGCCTCCTCTCCTCGTTTTCCTCTATCACAGTGGATATGTTCAGTAGGGCAATGACAGCCCATAAAATGCCTTTTGATACAACTTTCCAGAAGAGAAAAGCATCAGGTGGAACCAGTGGAAACCTGTCATTCTAAACTGCTTTCTTTTGCCATGACGACAACCATTGGCCTCAGGATTGCCAATCTCCAGGTGGGACCTGG
>NW_015229364.1:0-788 GCF_001447785.1 Gekko japonicus | reverse complement strand
ATCAAATAAATAAATAAATAAATAACTTCCATCTCTGTATATAGGAAACCATATAAATCACCATGACTGTATAATATGGGATGATACCTTCTAGCATCGTTACTGCAGATTTTGCAACAAACCAGTTTGGCAGGCAAACATTCTGAGCTGAACCTGAGAATGTCTCACTATAATTTGACCTGTACACCTAACAGAGAAGCATTATGACTGTACAGTAGCTGCAGTGGTTTCATTTGTGTCTGTATTACATATCACTTTTGCATCCATACAGTAAGTGAAATAAATTCTCCCCCAGAGTCATGGATTACTGGCACAGGTAGTTAAAGTATGCAGGATGGGGTTACTCCATAAAGCTGCATGAAAATTTGCATATGTAAAATAATCTCAATGATTACATATTAAATACCAGATTGTAAGATTTTTCAAAAATACAGTTTTTATGACTAGTTGCTGACTGATTACATTCCTCACTTTTGATATATATTATTTATATAAAATGGGAAGCAATGTTGACAGGTCTGTGAAGGAGGGGGAAGCTAGGATTCCCATTGGGCTATGTAAGAAAGTACACTTTATTGTACTGTTTGAATACACAAAAAGAAACCTAACAAACGGGCTTGAGCTGTTCAAAAACAGCCAAACTGTTCAGTGTACAACAGGCAAACAGAATGAGAGATAAATCAATGGACTTTTGAGTATCTTAACCTGGACTAAAGTACTGCAGTAGGTAAATGAGTATAGATTGGAACCCATGCACTTAAAAAAAAAAGTAAAATGGCAACTATTAA
>NW_015229363.1:0-788 GCF_001447785.1 Gekko japonicus | reverse complement strand
GAAATGACCCCTGACTATGGACATTGCAATCAGACAAAAAGGACAGTTTAGATCTTCTAAAGAGGCATGGAAATGGTTTGAACACACATTCACTGCATCTGCATTCTGCAAAGCACCTTCTACCATACTTATGATGTAGATCTGTTCTGAGTCAACTCAGGAAGTAGCATTGGAGGAGATACCTCAGGGGTTGGGCCTTCGTCTGACCAAGTGTGTATTAGGTGCTGCAAAAAGGAGCTGCTTTCATCTTGTGCACTCAAGCATTATGCCAATCTTTCTCCATGTCAGCATTATGCAAATCCCAGCCTTGATGTTAATGCAAGTTTGGTTTTTATAGCTTGGTGACAGCAACAGCCTGCAATATTAAACACAAATATATGTATGCAGTTACAGTCGTGATTACTGTAGATGTTCAGCTAGTCATAATATTTGCCCATGGAGTGATAAGGCACTCTGAATGATAATAGCACAGTAGCAGGAGCTTGTTAAAGAGGCCATTATTGCGTTGTGCACTCTGAGTTGTACACTGTCTTCTGTAATGCTCTCTCGCTCTTGCTCAGGTTGGTTTGCATGGAAGTCACATTTGTGACGGCAAAATAAAGTCTACCCTTCTGCCAAGTATAGAAACGTATACATTTTGCAGCCTAACCTGGTTGTAGTGTAGCCTTCTTATTAAACTTGACACTGTTTAGGAGAGAAAGCATGTTGTACTCTTCAACATATGTCAGGAGGAAAAAAGTACACCCGTTTTGCAGGAGACAAGAAGCCAGATTCATACACTAGCAGCT
>NW_015229362.1:0-788 GCF_001447785.1 Gekko japonicus | reverse complement strand
GAAAGGCAGGGTATAAATAAAATAAATCAGCAGCAGCAGCAGCAAAATGTCTATGTCGCCCTTCCTGCCGTAGCAGGCTCAAGGCGGCTTACACAGGCACTACACAGCTAAAACAAGACTAAATAAAATCATAACAATATATAGGTATAAAACATTACAAAGTGCTAGTGCTAAAACAATTCATATACAGTGGCGGGCATGAACAGCATCCAGCAAACAGGCAGTCAGTTCCCATCGTGGCCTGGATAAAGCAAAGCAAAAACTTAGGAACTAGTCCCTTCTGTCATGGGAAATTCAGGCGGCATTACCAGTTCCAGGCACAGCCTTACGTTGCATAACTGAATCTAAAGCAATTCATTCATCTCCGTAACAGAAAGTGGTATCTTCACCAACCGGTAGCCCTGAAATCACTTGGTGCTGAGCGAGCTGAGAAAGAGCACATCTTACGGGAAGGACCCCCAGGTAAGATACCAATTTGCATACAAAAAGGCAGAAGCCTTTAGAAAGTGGAGATAATGCCCATTGTAAAGCAGTTACAATAACACTGACTGCAGCCACAAAAACAATTTTACAGCAGATTAAACACACTCACAAAGGAGAACTGCAAGGAGCGAGGGACCCTCACCGGAGCTGAATGAGTTCTCTCTTGGCAACATTGGAAAGGATTGGATAGCAAGGCAGAGCACTGGGATTTCCTGTGGTAGCTAGATAATTCCCATCCAGGTTCGTAGCTACAGGGGGGCATTTTGGGGCCAGCCTCCCCAACTTGCTGGCCAGGCCCCCTGACT
>NW_015229361.1:0-788 GCF_001447785.1 Gekko japonicus | reverse complement strand
CACTGAGCTCAGTGCCCAGCCTGATTGCGGTGTATGTGTGGGGGAACTCTGGCGCTTCTCAGCTCAAAGAGAAGTTTCCAAAAGGCGGCACCCAGTGCGAGGGGGAAACACTGCCTGTCTCAAGGCTTGGCAGGTTGCAAACTCTCCCGGACGCTGTGCTCTCAGCAGATCTGAAGCCCAGCTTGACATGGGGGACCCCGGGCCAAAGGCGATCTAGCCCAACCCTCAGTTCCAAAGGGAGGACCCACATGCCCCTTCGCGGTGCTCGCCCCCGCCAGAACCCACATTAACATGTCACGGACAGAGGCGGAAGGAAAAGGACTTCACAGAACATATAGCCTGAGGTCACTCGTACAAGAAAGCCAAGCTGCACGCAACAGGAACTGGCAAATAACGCAGGGCAATTTATCAATATTACCCCAAGGGGGGGGGGAAATCCTTTCCCAAACTGCTCCCTTCCCCGCTAGGGAAGAGATAGTTATGAGCAAGACTTTGATTGAGGAAAGGGAGAGGAGGGGAGTAGATGGCGCCCAAGGCAGGCTTGTGCAGGATCCCTGAAAGCAGAAGAGGACCCCAGAATTGCAGACAGGAGGCTTACAGGGTCCTTGCCAAAGCCACCGCCTCTCTTTGGCTGACTGCAACGAGCCCCTTCTGAAGCCACCTTCCGGTGCCCTCCCTGGCTCTTGAAAGCAGATCCTTCGCGCAGAATATACAGGAGGTAGGAATGCATATTCCTCTTACAGCCTGCCCCCCAATACTTCTCTACTGCCTGCCCCCCCCCCAATTAC
>NW_015229360.1:0-789 GCF_001447785.1 Gekko japonicus | reverse complement strand
CACACACACACACACACACAAACATATTGAAAAAATGATCACTGTGAATATATGCAAACTTTTGCTAAAACAAAAACCCTCCTTTTGTTTCTCAAAGCTTCTCAAATTAATTACAGGCAATTTGATTGGTTTCATAATACACATGAAATACTTTTCCTTCCCACTCATCCACCAATTCTAGATACTTTTTTGATAATGTGATCAGAAGTTGCCATGTGCTTTGACTGATTGAGCTAATGGGACCCTTTTGTAGATTTAGGTCAATCTAACCCCATGGCAGGCACATATTTGCTTTTAGTGATTCCTTGGATGTTTGATATGTATGCAGTTAGGTGTGACAGTAATGTTGTTCACAGTAATTGAATAGTATAAGAGAGAGCATGAGACAGGACACATGTACCTACCACAGAACACTGTATTTCAAAGGGGGGAAATTGTTCCATACTTCCTAAATACTTAGTTATATTAAGCTTAGTCTTACAAACAAGCTATTTGCACCATTTAAAAGATCAAAGAGGATATTTTTTAACGGTTAATCCTCAATTTAAAGCAGATTTATTTAAGTCAGAGACAGGGAAATATTGCAAAAGAGATTATCCATGGTTGCTGCTTTTTTAACATAAGCAGTTAAGCATTTTCGTAAGGATTTCATTTGTTGATCATCCAGTTTAAAAGAGCTTTGCATACACCTAATTTTAAAAAATAATGTTTGTTTGTTCCACTTTTTCTTTTAGTAAAGCAGATTCATCTTCAAAATCATAGATAGTGTTGTCTTTGACTACCTTGTAC
>NW_015229359.1:0-789 GCF_001447785.1 Gekko japonicus | reverse complement strand
AACAACAACAACAGAATAGAATAGAATAGAATAATTACTCTCTTATCTACTAACTGCTTCTAGGCTTGCAGAAGGCTGAGCACATCCATTCATAGGACATAGGTGGGAAGACATCAGCTGCCAAGTGTGATTGTACCTGCACTGTCCAGGGGACATAATCAAATGTAACAGAGAGTTTCTCAGATTCTGACTAATGTTGTGGTCTGTCATTTATCCCAGAAAGATTGTGTCTTGCCTCCTTATTTACTGGGTATGTGCACAGTGATTCTGTTGAAGTTGGAGGGAACAGTACAAAGAAGTTACTTAAGTATTCATATCTAATTTATTCGTCTGGGTGTAAATGCACAAGTAATTTCCAGTGGTAGTTGCATTATGGTTGCTAACATGGGACTGAATGAAACTGATTTCTTTTCTAACACTGTTCATAAAGGAAATAGACATACATTCATGAACTATAGGAGTAAGTATTGGAAATAACATATATCAAGCCTAACTGCTTGTGTCAGCTTATTAGCCAGTAACAGCGTCATAATGCCCTTGAAATGTTTTCAGTTCCCCAGTGGATGGTCTAAAGTTATAGTAACTGATTTAATTACCACTAGTTTTCTAGCAACAGTTCAAAGCATTCCGATAAGTGTTTAAAAAACACACATGATTCCTAGATTCAGAGGTAACTACATCTGTCTTCCTGATCTAATTAGCATCTTTTGAAAATGTGAATACTTTATTCTGTCTATGCTCTTACTATCTACAATGAGTAACAGCTAACCAGTTTCTCCTGTATATAAT
>NW_015229358.1:0-789 GCF_001447785.1 Gekko japonicus | reverse complement strand
ACTTTATAACATAGTCTAATGCATGTGGCTATCTCTCTTGAGATGGAGTGAGCTGACAATTTCTTGCCCTTGTTGGGGCCTTCTGAAGTTATCATCTTTTCAAAAGGATTCTGTTCTACTTAAATAGTGGAGGAGGGCCCTTCTAACATCTAAGGAATGCAGGACTTGCTCTCGTTCATCCTATGGCTGAAAATATAACACTGGCAGGGTGATAACATAGTTTAAATAGAATGTGGATGTTACCTTAGTTAGGAACTACAAAGACATGCAGAGAACTACCCTGGTGTAAAATATTTTCAGAAAGGGATGGTTGTGTCTTAACACCTGCAGCTCACTGACGTGTCTGGCTGATGCTATTGCTCCTAGATAGTTATCATAGTGAGTAGAAGAATGTGACAAGTGGCCATTAGTTAAAATGGTTTGCCTACAAGTTGAGTGAGCACCAGCGAGAGGCTCAATCAGAGAACCGGAGGAATCTGGTACAGTTAAACCTCTGAGGAAACATTCTGATTCCCTTAGGGCTAATAGGGACTTTCCATCAACCTGAACATGGAAACATGCTACAGCCGCTATGTGAACTTGTATGGAGGTGGATGCAAGGCCTCCTCTGACTAGGTTTAGCAGGGGTTCAAGAACCTTCTATACTGGGCAGTGGTCTGGGTCCAAACCCTGCTCTGTGACATATATGCTGAACTATTTCCATTTGGCTGAAAAGGAGAACCAGGTAGAAGTTTTTCTGGCACTGAGTAGGACTTCCATGGCAAGTTCAGAAAATTGTCCTGTTGGTTA
>NW_015229357.1:0-789 GCF_001447785.1 Gekko japonicus | reverse complement strand
CTCTTTCTCGTGCCAGAGGTAATTTTGCCTTTGTCGGGCTTCGTGGGGCACAAGGCCTTCTCAATTTCAGCCTCCATTGGACAGCACCAGCAAGGCCCCGTGTTCCAGCGACACCTCTACGCACTCCCAAATACCCAATTCTATTTTTTACACATCTGGGTGATGGGTCACATAATAACACTCGTCTGCTTTGGCAAGATAGAAACAGGGGTCTCTCTCGCACCTATTTTGTCGGATTGCTGCGATCGCAAGGAAAGCTGGGGCGGAAGCACACCCGGTGACTTCCAGCGACTCGATGGTCTTTTCATAATCCTGCCTCTCTCGCATTCCCATCGCCATCGTGATCTTCCTATGGCTTCCTTATTAGAAATTCTGCACTAATCTTCCGCGGAGATGCCGAAGTCTGTCTCCTCAGGTGAATTCCTCTAATCCTTTCTTCTCTCCCCCCCCCCTAAAAACTATGAAGCCATGCCCTTCCGGAGACGAAGCCAAATCACTATAACTTCAGAGAGGGGAAGTAAATATCTAGAGAAGCCGCAGAGGCAGTTTCATTGTTGCATTTTTATAGGAGGTTGCCCCAGGGTAATGTTTTGTCATTTCTTTTTTACACTTGACAAATTTTAATGACTCAAGGGCTGGGATGGGTGTCGGTACAGTGCCATAAAACTCCTCATACCGGGATGGCTTCGTTCAAAGGCTGTCTTGTTAGGTCTGTTTCACTTACAGGATGTGGAATTAATAGCAGGGCTCGGCCTGGCTTCCAAAATGGGCCACAAAGGCAGGAAGAGA
>NW_015229356.1:0-795 GCF_001447785.1 Gekko japonicus | reverse complement strand
ATTCAGTCTGGGATTTAAAAACAGGCTCCATACTATACTTGCCCTTTTTTCCTTACCAAAGCTAACAGTTGCTGGAAAGGACAGTGATTTCTATCAGAAAAACTGTATGAAGAAAAGGGTTGACTAACTCTGCCTTCACGCAGCCTAAGAAAAGTTTGAGCCTTCCACAGGTGCTTGTAACATTTAAAAATAGATTGGGAAATCCAGTCACAGATCTCCCACCTGAAATCTAGTTCAGAAGAAAATAAAATTTTGTTAACAAACAGCAAAATACTTGATCATAGAGCCTTGGAGCTTCAAAGGTTACCTGGTATGTTCCAGTGCACGAGGTAGTATTAAATAATTCCAAACTACTGCTTACAATATTCAAGATTTAATGAGCATATTAATCAGTTGTCTTTTTACTTGCTTGACTGGTTGTTGTTGTTCAGTCGCACAGTCGAGTCCGACTCTTCGCGACCTCATGGACCAGATCACGCCAGGCCTTCCTGTCTTCCGCCATCCTCTGAAGTTTGCTCAATTTCATGTTTGTTGGACCCAGCTTTTATTGAATTCTAATTCAAGGGTGTACAACTCACAGTTGCATGGTCAGAACAGACCCTGATTGAAACAAAGCTGGCCATATTGTGAAAGCATGACATCACCAGGCCCCACCCCATTACATCATCAGGCCTCACGCCATGAAATTCAGGGTTTTGAATGCTGGGGATTTAGCTATGTTTAGGATTGAAACAAAGACCATCTTATTCTGTAGATCATGGGTCCTCAACCTTTTTGATCCTGCAGGCACCTGTG
>NW_015229355.1:0-789 GCF_001447785.1 Gekko japonicus | reverse complement strand
TTCAGCGTCTTAACCACTTGAGCCATGTTTTAAATTAGCCCCCTTCCTGTGCTTTAGCAGCCACTGGCCTCATCGAGATTTAACTGGAGAAGATTTTCCCACCAGGTCTTCCCGTGTCAGAAGAAGCACCGCCAGCTTAATTTCTGCTAACAAAGCAGATTTCTGGAGAAAGTATGCAGGAAACATTCCTCATCTGATGAGATCTTTAAGAAAATGTTAAGAGAATGCTTAATATGTAAGAAGTTAAAAGCTGGGTAGCTCCCATGACAATTCCTGCTCTCTCAATCACTGGTTAAGCTGACGTGCTGCCCTGGAATGTTCACCGACATTCTAACTGTTGAAGGGAAGGGGCAGTTGCATAACACTGGCAAAAAGTGCAGCTACATCGAAGGGAAGTGGAGGGTGGAAAAAAACAACAACACTCAAGTTTCTCTAGAGGGAAGACCTCAGTCAGGGGCCTGAGAGAGAAATGCTTGTATGCTGTTGGGATAAGTGGATGCTGCGAGCGGAAATTAATTAATAGGTTTTCATCCCTGGCATTGTTATCACCTGACTTCCCCCCGCTGGATGATTGGCAGGTGAATGCGTGCGCTGACTTGCCAGAAAAGAAATGCCTTTGAATGTGATACGGCATGCCATGTAAGTTTTAGGGGTGGCGTTGATTCTGTGACACCCAGCAAATGAGGTTTACGCAAGGGTTGCCAACTTTTTGCAATCTGTCTCTGGGCCTCTAACAGGACATTGTCTGGCCAGATAGTGGCAGGCAGTGTTCCCTCTCAGCTGAGTTAG
>NW_015229354.1:0-789 GCF_001447785.1 Gekko japonicus | reverse complement strand
CACACACACACACACACACACCGTTCCTTGCTGGCCATTTACTGCCCCAGCAAAAGCAGCAATTGTATCCAGCTTCTAAAGACTGTGTTTGGCTGGGTGTGGTGGTGGTCCCCCTGCTGTACAGGCCAATTCACTGACCAGATACCGAGGCCAAGTCAATCAGTCACCCAATGAGAATGGTAGAAATGCAGTGCTACAATACTAGTGGTCTGTCCCAGCCAGTTAGTACAGTGCAACAAGAGCATTAGGGCTCCTTGTGGCTTCACTGCACAGTGCAATTTTCCTACAAGGATACTGCAATGTCTTGGAAAAGCAGAACGTACCCTGATGAAACACACGTCTGTCTATTTTGCCATATAGGAAACCATCTGTGCGTGTGTACAATGAACAAGACAGATGTTTGTGCCTGGTGAACTCACAGTTTTCCTATAAGGTTGTGACCGATGCACAGGAAAAGTTACCTTGTGCGAAGTTGACCTGACGGGGGAGGAGTTGGGAATTTTCCCAAACAAGACTGGACGGTTGTGAGAGCAGCTGGTGTGAAAGATCTAAAGTGGAAGTTGCATCGGCAGGAGCACTCCCACGGAGAACTAGAGGTCTCCTAACCTGTGTTCTGCTGCCTCTAGTGGCAAAGATGCAGAGTGCAGGCTGAAATGGTATCTTGTACACCCAGGTTCAAGCATAGCTACAGCCTAGCAGAGAGCCTGTTGGCAGGTTCCAAGTTCAGATGCTTCCTAGATTTTGGGCTTGGCAGAATCAAGGCTCTGGCACTGCCTGTATGGCTCTCTA
>NW_015229353.1:0-789 GCF_001447785.1 Gekko japonicus | reverse complement strand
TCCAGCCTCTCCCAAGTCTGGCACACGTTTGCTGCTGGTTTGTGATGACAGTGAGCCAGATTGTGTCACTATTAGCTTTTGCTGCAAGCTCCATCCCAACATGACAGCAGTTAGAGCTGCCGTTGCAGTATGCAGAATGGCCAGGATTCGGGAGAAGAGCGGGTAGAGCTGCAGAATAAGTTGCGCCTGTGTGGCTCTCAGCTTAATGGCGCCGGTATCCACCAAACTACAATTTATGTACCAGGCATCTGCCAGAACGATGAATCTGTCTCAAAGCAACCTTTCTGTTCAACTGTCTAAAGCCGAGAGTTGCTGACATACGAACCGTTCCGCTTGGTAAGTGTAAAGATAGTGATGTCATTTATTAGGAGCACGATGGCTTGCGTTAATTGAAAAATGACTTTGGTAAGACAGGAGCTGTATGTAAGCATTTGTTGTTGACATTCTGCTTAGCACCCAATTCATCAAAGTTCTGGCTGTGATTTCTTGTCTGGGGACCTTGAGACTTCCAGCGCTGTGTGGGTGGGTTCTACAATAGCAGTATTTTCTGTGCTTTCCTCTCCCTTTGCATGAAGCACACTGAACCAGTTCTCCCCCATCTGTGTCTCCTGGGAAGTCCCACTGTCTCTTCTGCGCAGACAAGTCTGTGAGTGACAGAAGCTTCATTGTGTACGCCTGCTATCTTGTCAAGTTTCTGTCGTCTCTCTTTTTTTGAGTGGGGGAAGAGCAGAATAAAAATTCTTTTGAAATAAGTATGTAGCTCTGTTCCCCAGCCCCCGTGTTTTCAGT
>NW_015229352.1:0-789 GCF_001447785.1 Gekko japonicus | reverse complement strand
GGAAAAAAAATATATTGATCTTAAAATAAGCATGTGAATGCTAATTGTATTTTGCCTTTCCACGGGAGGACCATTACTTTATTCAGCTGGAGTTCATCCTTTAATTTTATTGTCTCGGTGCATTGTCTACGAGGCCATTTTCTTTAGGTTTAAGCAAGGTCTGTAACAGCTCCGTTCTGCTGACCGTTCCTTTTTTGCAAGAAGTATATTGACTTCTGAGAGCTCGAGAAGCTTTTAAGATCATGTTACAGTCGCCCAAATCTGAGTTACATATTGTGTAACAATGGTTTCCTGTTATTGGGCTTTCGGTTAAATGGATTAGCATGATGCCAAGTACAATAATTGCCTCGCTCTGTATTTTAGCTCAGAAATCAATTGACGGTACTTCTGAATCGCCATCTTCATAACACCGGCTTTAATTACATGCACAGTTTAATCTGGGAAAACCACATGTATTTTCCAGTTCAGCCTCAGTCACAAGAGCATTGGTTTGGTGGATCTCCTTTTACTTTACAACTTGTCAACGCTCAGCCAATGTTTCTTGAAGTATTCCTCTGTCCCTGCCAATTGGCAGCGGTCCACCGAAACTGTGAAGCAAAGTGAGATTTGACCACGTGTCTTTTGAGTTCCGTAGTTACCGGCGAATTTTCGTTTTTTTCATTTTTCGCACTTCTCATCGTGAATCATGACTGCCACGCACTTGCAGGGCTATCATCACATACAACATCACGTCTGGCCAACTTGTTACCCACCAAGCTGAATCCACCCTCTCCCCCATCCTTTTATGGG
>NW_015229351.1:0-789 GCF_001447785.1 Gekko japonicus | reverse complement strand
GGGTGCATCCAACATGGCAGAATAATTTTTCCAGGCACATTTTAAACTCTTTGTCTTGCAGCATAACACTTGGCACCCAGCATACAGTTTACGAAGCACAGCTTTAAATTTTACGTTACCTGAAAGAGTACAGAGAGAAAATATTGAAACAGAAATAACTGTGGCTAGTATGTAGAATGTATACTCCAATCCCATTCGGAGGGGAGGGTTTAACAGAAATTCCTTTAACTCAGAAATTGCTCACTTTGGCACATTTTCTGTCTCAACATTCATGTTATTTTGAGAAACTTCATTCGATCATTCTGTATTTTCCACAGCTGACTAGGTGGCAAATAGACTTGCCACCTGGCTGTTCCTTTTTTTCGAATGGTCTTGGACAGTTCTCTCTATGCAAATGCCAAGAAAAATGAAGATGTAGCCAAAGGTGTGTGAGAGTGTTTTTTAAAAGATCCTTAGCAAACAGAAATAGATGCTGCATAGGAGTCAAATTTAAAGGCACTCCTTGGATTCTGTAGCCCCTCAAAAATTATCTCCCTTAATCTTTGCCAGAATTAAAATTTCCATAGGAAGCATTGCGAACTTTCCTGTTTTGCAATTCAGTTACCCCTGCTGAAGCAGCTTCACATCACTTTTGTAATTCTTCAGCTTGAATACTGAAGCTTGTCTGCCTTTGTTTGCAGCACCAGCACCAAGGGGATGGGGTGAGGAGGGGGACCCAGGCAAAGAGTTGAAATAACAAGCACTCACACATAGTTTTCAGAATGTGGAATAAAATTGGCCACAACTTTA
>NW_015229350.1:0-789 GCF_001447785.1 Gekko japonicus | reverse complement strand
GTGAGTCCCTTCTCTCTAATATATTGTGTATAATATAAAAATAAAGCTGTTTTATTGTCCCAGAAATTTACAGTATACTGTTGGGACTGCAGTATGCATTAGGTTTGACACGTGAGCATCACGGGGACTTACAGATAGAGGCCAGCTGTGAGTAACCTGCGGGAACTCAATTGTCAAGTGTGCAGGGCTCTAATTTGGGTTGGGAGCATGGTTCATGGGGAGAAGTGACTCCTGTCTTCCTGGAAAACCATTTTTCTGACCCAAAATGGCTCTATTTAGCCCACTGGCAGCAGCACATAAAACTCATTAGAGCCGCTACCAACAGCGTTACCACCCCACACACGTTTTGCATTGGAAAAATGGTACAGGAATGAAGGCAGGACTGAATCTGACATTTTTTAAAGAGTTGCTCACTCTATCTCAAATACGTGCTGCAGTTGCAGTTGCTTTGCTTTCTTTCTTTCATAGTATTTGGGTAGAATTCCAAAGAAATTTATCATGGAAATACTGCAAAAGCAAGTGTTTTTAAAAGTTCCCACGTTCCTTCCATCATTACGAGGCTTTTGTGGGGTTTTTTTTTTAACAGAAAGCTCTACATAATCTGCTTAAGGAGACGGCAAGGTTGCCGCACTCATCGGGAGAACATCTTAGCTCTGAAAGCACTTCATAACGTGGCCTTGGACGTGACCACCTTTATTAAATTCAATATCCACTCCTCCTAAGATTTCTTTAAAAGGCATCTGATGCTGAGTCTCAATTTTGGATTGAAAAAAGAGATGACAAAAAAAA
>NW_015229349.1:0-789 GCF_001447785.1 Gekko japonicus | reverse complement strand
GAAGGAAAGGAAGTTACCCTTGCTTTTGAAAAAGGACCAGTTTAATCACTGTCTTCATCAGTGATGTGTCGATGGTCATGCTTTGATTTCCTTGTCTCTATTCCCTAAACAGGGTGAAGGCTTAGAGTATTCAAACAAGGCAGAATAATTTTCCATGCCTTATCATTAAATCGGTCAAACCCCCGCAGTCCCACTTACTTTTTTTGCATTTGGAATGGGAAGAAATCCTTGAAAGATAAAGATAAAGGAAGCAGCAGCAGAGGGGCCTTCGCTTTAATGCATGCCTTCTGAGAGATGTATTTAATGTTATCAGTAACACTGCAAGCTTGATGCCTTTGAGACATTCCTCAGGGATGCTGCTCTAAGAGAAACACTGACAGAGATGGCAACCCTTCATCCATAAGGTCACAGGAAAAGCCATTCTCATGGACCCGCTGAAAACTGATGTGAAGGATACGAATGAAAGTAAAGGAAAGTTGCCTACTGCATACGCACATCCAAAGTAAATAAAACCTTTGAAAGGAAATGGCACAGTTACTGAGGTGAAGAAAGCAAAAAAGATAAATTATCTCAGGACACCAGATGTACTCCCATGCAATAAGTCATTGGGAGCTTGAGAGGTCGGAGCAAGAGAAGATTAGAAATTTTGGGAGGTTTTAATAAATCCAAGGAAGGATGACTTGTCCAATGCATAGCCTGTGCCTTCTCAGCCTAGATCAGCTCTAGACTTGAAAGTGTTACTGAAAGCAATTAGATGGAAACTAGAAAAGAATGCTTTTACAGTGCACT
>NW_015229348.1:0-791 GCF_001447785.1 Gekko japonicus | reverse complement strand
GAAGCCAGTTTATTATCCCCAGCTGGTCTTTACTGTGATTCAACATGAGGTATGAA
This sequence comes from Gekko japonicus, assembly GCF_001447785.1. NCBI lineage: Eukaryota > Metazoa > Chordata > Lepidosauria > Squamata > Gekkonidae > Gekko > Gekko japonicus. Next base: position 735 of record NW_015229348.1, on the reverse strand, counting down.
CATGGCTATCCTCACTTGTTCCTTGATGCCACTTCATGCGTTTCTTAGACTGTTGTCAAGAATGGCTCAAATTGAATCTATAGCCACTTGCCACGCTGTCAAGGAGTTGATGATGCAGCAACACTCTGCTCTTTGTTGAGCTCCCCAGTGCAGGGTGGGATGCTAGCCAGGTCTCTGTACGAAACATTTACTATTTTAAAATGGGGCTGGGGATTCAGAGGAGCTTGTAGATTGCGGTGATATCTAATTGTTGTGCTGTAGTGATCTAGCAGTTGCCAATTAAGAGTCCCCCCTCCCCCCAAAAAAGCCCTGCAAGTGTATGGTGTCAGGGCAAGTGTATGGTGGTCATGGGAGCAGGGGGGCTGTGGCAAGGAAGGTACAAGAAAACTGCCAACTCCACTGCTACTATGAATACATTTGTAGTTTTCTGTTGTTTTTGGTTTTGACAGACCCTGACTTTGAAGGTCAAAGAAGAAAGGGACAGCAAAGGATGAGATGGTTAGACAGTGTTATCGAGGCAACGAACATGAAATTAAGCAAACTCCAGAGCACGATGGAAGACAGGAGGGCCTGGCATGATGTGGTCCATGGGGTCGCGAAAAGTCGGACTCGACTGTGCGACTGATCAACTGAGTACAGTTAGTGGAGTGACCTGCGTTCAGATGATTGCACACCTTAGTTTAACTGTATTTCTGAACAAGCCAATGAGGGAGGGCAGGAAGGGATGAGTCAGTG
>NW_015229347.1:0-789 GCF_001447785.1 Gekko japonicus | reverse complement strand
TCTGGAAAGTTTTACAATGTTTTTTCCCTCTCTGGAAAACTCATGTCTTTGCCTACAGCTCACAGCTAAATCCTTTACAGCATATTACAAGCATCTACAACCTCTCATGACTTTTGATTGAGAATCTAGAATCAAGCCATGAGATCATCATCATTTAACACAGAGGGTAAAATCTGCATGACTAATTGCTTCTCCCAGGTCTGCTGTAACACAGGAAGTATTAGAGATTATGTGGCTAGTTGAAAAGGACACCAAGCTTTGGCATTCAATATTCAGGGTTACCAGATGCATACAATTCTATTAGTTCTATGGGACTACTTTTGCTGTATGTCACATCTTCTTGGATGTCTATCACATAATATTTTTTCCATCAAAGTAGGAAATGTACATTTCTTGTTCAGACTTGGTTTAGTAAATGCTTTTGATGTTTTAAGCGCAGTTCTGTCTTTGGAAGAAGTGACAAACAAATCTGACAACACCAGAAAATGTTTTTTTCCAGTGATCATAAAAAAGCAAATAATCCATATTTCTGTACTGCTGTAGCAACTATGTGTTTTCTCGATGATCACAGTACTCATATTTCTTTACCAAACGTCTTCCTGTAATGTAACTGGTGCATTGCCATTACAAAAGAAAATGTTGTTCTTATGAGTTTTTCTTCTGTCCTGTATAGTAATGCACAGAGAAGGAATAAAATTTATCAATTTTGCCAACTCAATTGGAAACACAATGTTTCAAATGGTTTCTTTTGTACTAAGTGTCAGACTCCAGCTCAGGTTGGAGTCCAGG
>NW_015229346.1:0-789 GCF_001447785.1 Gekko japonicus | reverse complement strand
TGTCCTGTGTCTTGTGTATACCCCAGGAAAAGCATTTTGTGGAGATGCAGTGGGAAGGGAAGACAGGAAAGTTTCATTCTGCCATTGGAAAGTTTCGTCTGGATTCATCCCCTTATGCTTAGAGCGATCCTTTTTGTCACCCACTTTTCAGCACCAGGACCTTGTGGGGCTCCCTTTGGAAGAGGCTGAGCTGCAGCCAAATAATACCACAGATGTGACATTGGGGGCTTCAGGAGGACTGAGGAGAAAGGTGAGGCAAGCCATATTCTTCCCCTGAGCTCAGAGGCAGCTCAACGCTCAGGTGCCATCTGATACCGCTGACCGCAGTCACCACTGCTCACTTTTAACTTACGTCTTAAACCAAACCTACATATCCTACATTGCTGACAACCTGCAGCTCGGGTATGTGAGCCCCACTCCCTGGACCGTATTTGTGTTCCCGCAGTGTGCCTACTGCATTGCCCATTGCTTGAACCATCCCGACTACAGGCCGCACCACCCCTTCTGGTGCATCGAGTCCCTGTCATATATGGTCCTGAGATGTGGAGGCACCTTGGAGTAGGACTACAACTTCCCACTGTAGAGACCTGGCAACCCCCTCCTGTGTCAGTCCTGGTCTACGGGAATGGGACTCTGGCAGAGTTGGAGGAACACCGAAATTCAGGGCAATGCTACTAATGCCCTGCTTAACAGGGACAGCCTGAGCCTGGGCCCGCCCAAGAACACCCTGCACATAGGCCTGTATCCGGGAATGGTGTGGGATGACAGGACCATCCTGTACCAGGGCCC
>NW_015229345.1:0-789 GCF_001447785.1 Gekko japonicus | reverse complement strand
GTGTCTCCATTTTGGCTGTTTCCCACTGACTTACTGATCTTCCCCTCAGCAATTCCCTGAGGCCTCGGCTTCGAAAAGTATCTGTTTAGGTTTCTACTTTCTTGTTTGAAAGACCTTCCTGAGAGTCAGAGTTATCATCCCTTCTTGTGGGTTTTGGTAGTTAGATGAAGTCGCTTTATATATGCTCAGAGACACTGTCTCCTTGTTGTTTCATGTCTCAGGGAGGGTTATGGTGTTGAAGCAGTCTGGTAGCTCAAAAGGAGCCAAAACTGGCAGGGGTTTTTTTTGTAATGATAACTTATTAAATTGATATTCTGCCTGTTACAGTTTTGAGCTGAGTTCTCTCTTAGGGGTTGGACCGCTTTAGTTTAGAACTCTGCCTTACGGGACCGTAGCCCCCACCTTTGCTAGGTCAGACTTCTAAGTAAATAAATGGAAGTCACTGGTTTTGTCATGACCAAAGAAACTTCTGGAACCCACTTACTAAGGCCAAGAGTCTTCCGTGTATCTGAATGCTTAATAGCATCAGAATTGTAATTTGAATAAGAGTAGACCTTTTGTTGTATGTGGGAAGCGTTTGCCCACATGCAACAAACACCTTTCTGTGATAAGTAACTTGTTGTAACTACTTCTGCTCCTTAAAGACCTTGTTGTGCTTATGGGACTAGTAATTGTAGTTGGGGTTTTCTGAGTACAAGGGTAATTGTCTTCTTCAAAACTCCACCAGGAGGGATCATTTGGGGAGGTGAGAGGGACTGCCTTGGGATTTTGCTAACTGGAAATCTTCCC
>NW_015229344.1:0-789 GCF_001447785.1 Gekko japonicus | reverse complement strand
ATCCCAGCCCACCTATAACTTCCATGCAGTTATTTCCATCCATATCCAGATGTCTCAGTCACATCCCTGAGATATTCCCAAGTCTGGGAAATGCCGAGTTCAAAGCAATGCATTGTGGGTAATGCTCAAGGGATAGGCGGCTGGTGGGCCCCGGGAGTCATTCTGGCCCCGGTTGCTTCCCATCGGATCCAAAGAACACTCCTTTTCATGATGGTTTTCGGGTGATTTCCTCTATGTGACCAAAGGGCTCCTTAACCTCCTCCACCCTGTGTGAACAAGAATGGCAAAGGTCCCCCTTTGCACACAACAGTCACTTGCTCTCCCTTGCCTGTGAATTGACTCATAGGAAAAAGAGGGGCTGAGGTTTGTAATAAGGGGTGGCTGTACCAGAGCCTGTGTGTGGTTCACACTAGAGAGGAAGCCCCTTGAAGAGCTTTTTGCTCCCGTCTTTGCTCTCACAAGAGAAAATCAGTGAGCGAAGGAGGGTAGGTGAAGAGTTTCACGAATTTTTTGTGCCCTTTGAAAAACCCTTCCTGTTTTCAGGAATTTTTTTGCAGATGCCTCTGAAAAGGTTCCGAAAGTGTTGGGGGAGAGGGGCGCCAAGGAAGGAATGCATCCCTGTTGCCTTTGAAACTAGAGCGACCTCCTCTTCTTGTTTTGCTGCACGGCGTGGCAGAAAGGGAGGAGGAGCAGAGCAAAGATGTTGACAGCAAAACTCTGTGTTGCTGTCAGAAGGCTGGATGCATGTTCTGGTATGCCTCCAAGAAGTTCTTTACACAAGAAGAGACT
>NW_015229343.1:0-789 GCF_001447785.1 Gekko japonicus | reverse complement strand
TTATAGACTTTAGTTGTCCCCCTTAGTTTGATCATTTAGGCGGAAAGACAAATTTAGTGGGAGACTATCATCCAAACCAAGTGAAACTACTTCTTTGCAGAGCGCCTGAGAGCAGATGATGGACAGCCTATGGTACTGAAGTTGAAGGACTGGCCTCCAGGAGAAGATTTCAGAGACATGATGCCTACAAGGTAAGCTTGTTTGTTGGACTTGTTCTGTGACTTAGCAACAATTGTTGGTATTGTGCTATTACGTTATCTCCCATTCCTGTGTCTAACACAGTACTTTCTGTTTTCAGGTTTGAGGACTTGATGGAGAATCTCCCTCTCCCAGAATACACCAAGAGGGATGGAAGACTCAATCTGGCGTCTAGGTTGCCAAGCTACTTTGTACGACCTGATTTGGGTCCCAAAATGTATAATGCCTATGGTATGTAGGCTGGGAGATTATGATTTGGCAATATTTTTACTCATAGTTCCTGTAACGTGAAAATCCAATGCTTGTTGGTGTGGAATAAGCAGATATGTTATCTTTAATCGTTTAGCCTCTTGCTAAACATCCTGGTTTTTTGTAGGTGCAATATTATTCAAATGTGTCAAGGCTTCCGCACAAGCTTTTAAGGAGAAATGTGACCTTACTATAGGTGGAAGATATTTGGTAACCAATGTATAAATAGAATAGTCTTGTCAGTCTTAAACCTTGCAAGATTGAAAACTGTTTGTTTTATATCAGATAAGTGACAGCCAGTTTGATGTAGTGCTTAAGAGTGGCAGACTTTAATCTGGAGAA
>NW_015229342.1:0-789 GCF_001447785.1 Gekko japonicus | reverse complement strand
ATTGATGTCTCCATACCATGAGGCAGATGAGGATTTGGCTGTGGCATCTTGTTACAGTTCTGAGAGTGTGTCCGAACCATCTCCAGATGACAGAGTAGGGGATCCAACCCCAGTGACCTCAAGTGAGGACCTTCACCTCTATGTTGAGCAGATGTTAAAAATGGCCAAGGCTCTGGACATTGACATTGTCATGTCAAGTAATAGGCCAAAGGATAAAAATTTGAGTTGCCCTCATTCACCTGGTATAGTGGCTTTTCCTTATTTTAGAGGGCCTTGCAAGCCTGATGGCTCTGATTTGGCAGAAGCCGACCTGTACTCCAACCACTTCCCTCAGGATCGAAAATTTATGTAAGATCAAGCAAGATTCATGCACATTCCTAACTATCCATCTACCTCCCTCTTTGCTAGTCACAGAGGACATGCAGGTGCATCCCAGACCTTGCCAACACTCCTCTCCTGGAGACAGGGAATGCTGGTGCCTAGATTCTTTAGGACATAAATTTTATTCGTCTGCAGCTCTTAACTTCCGAATGGTAAACTATTAAGTGATTATGGACAGTTGACTCTTCCTTTGGGAAAATCTGTCGCAGTACTTGGATGTCCTTCCTGAAGAACCTAGATCATTGGCCAAGTTGATTCAATCGGAAGTGATCAGACTTTCCCTAGCAGGAAGCAATCCATACTTTCTTGGAGATGAGTTCCAGATCCCATGGTTGGGGACCTTGTTTTACTCTCTCCCTATGTTTCCTCTCCTGAGCAGGGTTATTGGGAAATTAGCAGCAGAGAGAT
>NW_015229341.1:0-789 GCF_001447785.1 Gekko japonicus | reverse complement strand
GTGGCACTTCAGGGAGAGGGTACTATTTGTATGTCAATACTACACTATAGTGCAATATCACACTATAGTGCTATGTTGCATGTTGAAGAAAAAACAAACGGGTGGCATGTCACCATGACAGCCATTATGACCATGCTTTACATATGCAGAGTCCCTGTGGAGCACGTGAAACGGAAAAGTAAGAAAAAGAAGAGGGAGGTGCACTGACTCTACTGACCCTTAAAATATCAGTAGAACTGCTCTGGGAATAAGAGATTTTAGTACTGTGGCTTCAAATTCACTCATTCCACTTTTGGATTTTTTTATTATAGGAGAGATTTGTGTTTGAATAGGGTCTGTCTCGTTTACAGTCCTTTCAGTCAGCTACATCTTGGTGTGAAATTGTAATACCATTGCATTGTTATGGAAATTATTATGATGTCACAAGCTCAGCATTATAGTCCATTACAGGAACTAGTATGCAGTAAATGCAATCTAATTTACTTTTGAATAGCACTATTCATACAAAAAAGTTATATCATTTCCAAGTCAATTGCTAGCTGTACATGCAAATGTAGGCCTGATTCTGTTCTCAACATCAGCTAAATGTAGGAGTAGAGCCACAGAAGTCAGAGGTTTTATATTGCACAGAATAAAGTAGTAAGAGGGAAATCAAATCCCACGCAACTTAAGGAACAAACTCTAAGAGTGGTAGACAGAGAAAAGATGAATAAAGTTTTTGGAAGGAAATCAAATCTGACACCACATAGTGAAAAAATAAGTACTAGGATTTGCCCTTAGGATATAAAC
>NW_015229340.1:0-789 GCF_001447785.1 Gekko japonicus | reverse complement strand
TTCCTAACCCAGAGCTGGCAACCCTATGACTGCTCCTTTTTACATGTAAAAATTGCCTACACGTTTCCTGCATGGGGGAAACAACACCCAAGAATATTACCTTATTAGCCTTTGAAAAGTCAGTCAGTAAGGAACTTTCTGGATATTACTGATTACTGAAAATCTTTTTCATTGTGATTACAATAATGGATTTTAATTTCCCCCAGTAGATTGTAGCTTTCTAACTGTAACTTGAATATAGAGCATACTTACTGGAACATGTGTGAACGAGTAATTGTAGTACTGTTCATTCAAATAACAAAAAAAGGGCTAAGTACTCCTAGGGGGGTTCCTCATTTGAGTAGATATACCCTGTGTTTAGAAAACGGAGAATCCTGTGGGATTTTAATTCAAGATGCCAGAGCAATTAAGATGCCAACTCAATCCCTATCATTTTGTACTCTCCTGTGCACCAGGCAATACATTTACTCAATGAGTGGGCAGACAAACACTTTGAGATATACCCAGACTTTCATGATTGCTATGTATGCCTACAATAAGACTTTTAATACCAGGCACATCTCTGCGTTATTAAAATATTTGTAGAATGGAGAAAGTGATGAGTCCTGCTTATTCCATTCTTTATTTCTAGAACATTGAAAGCTTTTCAGTAGACAATACATTATGAGGGAAGTACAGCCTCTGCATCAACTTTAAAAAATAACTCCAACTGTAAAGTGAGCTAGGAATTGAGTCTAGTGAAAGAGACAGAAAATATGGCAAGCAGGATTGCTTTATCTAGCAGACATT
>NW_015229339.1:0-789 GCF_001447785.1 Gekko japonicus | reverse complement strand
ATGTGCTCAGAAACCAAGGCAAAATACGGCTGCAGAAAGAGCCAGGGGAGGACAAACCACCTCATGCTACCTGCTCATTCATGGAAGAAAGTCTAGAGACCTGGATAAGTCAGATTGCTCCTCATTAGTTCGTTCAGTCAGGAGAGTGCCTCCGCTGTGCCTTTAATTAAGAATTAATAAGGCACCTCTTATATATTGAAGTATTAATAGATGAAGAAAGACTTAGGGTTGTTTAGAGAGGAGATGATGGGGAGGAAATTTACCCACTGTACGTTTAACATGATTCCTCAAGTGCTTTCCAGTTCCTGCTTTGTTTAATAGATACGAGTCATAAGGAACTGACATTTAACAAAGGAGCTCTGACAAATTAATTCCAATTGGCACTAAAAATTCATCATGACATTCTAGTAGCTAGGATATGTGTACTGGTATCAGCTTGTCATGATCCTGTGCTCTAATTAAAGGCTGTGTTATCCCATTTCAAGCAGATTAGGAAACAAATGGGATTTAACATATCGCCGCTAAGTGAACAGGTGACAACCCTGTGCACTGAGGGCTCTTGGCCCGCTCACCCACACCATGGAGAGTATGATAAGAATTCCTGGTAACCACCCCACTTGGAATAACAAACTTTTGCTATGTCCTGGCTGGAGACACAGGCGCCAGTAGACGGGAGCTGAAACTACTGTGAGTAGGGAACAGCAAAAGCAGGTGTTCAAGGCCAGGAATCAACCTGAGTCTGGAGGAGGCTATCTGGATGGGGGGCTGCAGAGAAAAGAGGGGTGGAGG
>NW_015229338.1:0-789 GCF_001447785.1 Gekko japonicus | reverse complement strand
TAATAAAATACTTTTATACTCCTTATTCATAACTGGCAACATTAATACTAGGCAACAATTAGTTACAGTAGACCACTAGTTGGAACAGAGAGTACCATTCAGTGACATAGGGAATAAACATATTAGAACCATTCCTAATAATGAACTTGGTGGTTCTTGTTTACTGATAGCACAACAAAATGGCGTAATCCACAGATAGAGTAGGAGGCTCCAACTGTTCAGATAACCATTTGTTTGTTAAGAGAAAAAGGACAATCTTCCAAAAGAGAGCCCTATTATGACTAAACTTGTTCCTGGCTCCCAAGAAGCCAGCGTTAAGCACAGCTGTCCAAGAAAACAAAAAACAGGGGGGGAGGGTTAATTGGCCTGCTCAAACTGCTATAAATACCCTGCAACCCTCTGCCCCATTTCTAGCCCCAAAATTCTTCCATACAGCAGAGGGAGAGGGAGGTAAAAATATCACCTCTCCCGTGTTGTACCACAGGTTTGAATAGGATGACATCCTGCTCAAGTAACCCTGAACCTCACTGCTACAGAGGAATTTCACCAGAGCTATACTGCTGATATGTAGGACCAAGTTAGCATTAAGTAACTTAGAGATCAGCTGTCTCATGTCCCTTGGGGATCAACTGTTTCATATAATGCACTATAGGAAGTGAAATTCTCGGATGCCCGTCCCCTGCAAGTTGATGATAAACTGAATAGCAAAGCCTGCCTCTCTCCCCACCCATTTCTCCCCACACATTTATGAGCCACTTGAACATACAAGGGAATTATTATTTTGGCCAT
>NW_015229337.1:0-789 GCF_001447785.1 Gekko japonicus | reverse complement strand
AGTCAGAATTTTTACATAGATAGCCTACAACCAGGCTTCTTTTAGAGGGCATGCTTGCAGCAACCTATGATTTAAACTATGATTTTAAAAGTGTTTCCACATCCTTCTCAGTAGAGAAGGTAGTAACAACCCCCCAATTTCAGTGCTCTCCAGCCCTGCAGCTGCTGCCTTCTTAGCAAAACAGATTCTCCATTAATCATCACCCCTGGCTTGGAATGTCGCTGCTTCTAGCTTCAGTAATCCCATTAGCCTTTCTTTCCTGGCTGCCACTATGGCCTCTCATCAGAGGCCTTTCAGAGCTCTGGATCAGGGATGCTGTCCCTTCTCTGAGTCTCTGGAAAAGCCATGAGCCAAGCATACTGTGCTGCTGATGATATTTTATTTAATTGGTATCTTTGTTGAATCTGCTAATTAAGTTTTTTGCCTGCAACTAATATTCGGCTGTTATTTCCTCACAGGAGTGCTCCCTGCAGCAATCACAGATGTGATGTTCATTGGCAACCTGCCATATCTCATGAGCGGGGAAAAAGAGCCCTTTTCATCACTGGGATGACATTCAGCAGACCCATTACCATTTCTCCTACTGAAGCATTTTCAGCACTCTAGGATCACCAGGAGAAGTAAGGAGCAAGCACACCTTGTTTCTCTGAGTTTTACAAAATTTTACAAAATGAGATGTGGTCACATGAGTGTCATGAGCACCTGTTGGATAGTGCCAAGCCTTCACCCCTGTTCAGTGGGTGCTCATTTATTTATTTCGTTTGATTTCTTAACCACCCTTCCCCACTT
>NW_015229336.1:0-789 GCF_001447785.1 Gekko japonicus | reverse complement strand
ATCTCTTATGTTCTTATGCTCTTATGTTACTTTCCCCCCCCTGGAACATGCTTGTATATCTCCTTTTTCATAGGTTCCTTATCCCTAGTAGGCTGGCAGATTCTCTAGAGAACGTTTTTTTGTGCTTTATTTGCTGTTTTGCATTTTTCCATTCTGCGGCCCTCATTTTGCTCTACCACACTGCATACATTAACTTGGTTTCTCTTTTACTTATAAAATAGAAACCCCTTCTGTTCAAGAACCTTTCCCCCCTCATTGTTCCAAGTGTTGATCTGAATCTGGACCTAGTTATACACAGGCTAAGATCCCATGAATTGAAGTACCCAAGATACACAATTGTTCTGCGCTAGCAAGGAGACACCATTGCATGTTACAGCCCTGACACATGTAGACTGATTTGGGTAACAAGATGCTAATAACTACTTAAATGCTTGGTGACCTGTCCACTCTCTTCAGTTATTACAGTATTATTGTACGTGCTAGAAATAAACAGCCATGTATGTGAAACTTGAGGTGGGGATTTGCTGTTTAACAGTGTGGGTTTGTGTTTGTACTTGGCTTTTTCAGGTGATAACTGCAACTGTGAATGTGCTTGACTGAATTTTGCCACATGTTTGTTTGGAATCTTGGAAAACTAAATAAGGATTTGGATTAACATGTTGCAGTTTATTTGTATTCTGTACTCTTCAGGCCAGCCGAGTCAGGTCACCTCTGAAGCAGTACTCTCAGGCCTGGAGAGTGAGGCTTGGGCACATCAATAGATGCTGGCAGCCAGGAGCTGGAATTGGA
>NW_015229335.1:0-789 GCF_001447785.1 Gekko japonicus | reverse complement strand
AGGGTACAGAGAACAAAGATTATTTTATCCATCAGGTAGATAAAGTCAAAATAGGTCCTTTTGCTGGTGTTCCTATCTGCTGATGTAAGGTGGCAGGCACAAGGGGCAGGGCCTTCTCTGTTGTGGCACCTTGATTTGGTTGAGTTTTATGTCCTAGGTGAAGTCCCCCTGGACTTTTATTAGTCTTCATTCTCCCTTCCTAGTTTACAATATCAGTTTTATAACTATGTACTGATTTATTATCCTCACAGTGCAATCCTAAACAGAATTACAACTTTCTAAACCCATTAGCTTCAATGAACCTACAAGCGTGTAACTTTGTTTAAGATTGCACTGTCAATTGATTGACAAAGATTGTAAATAAATGCTCGAATAACCTTTTAAATCTGATGAGTTTTGGCTGGGAATGGCTGTACACAAATATTTTGAGGGTTTTTTAAATTAGATTCAGCATGCATCTGTTTATTTTGTGCTGCTTGAAGTCTTGGCAGGAAGGCCACATTGAGTACTTTTGTTGATGCGGTGGGATAGCAGACTTTGAAATAAATATATAAAGAATGTGTTTTGCTCCCTTCTAGTTCTGTGATTCTATTATGCTGTGATTTGATGGTCATGTTCATAATGGCTCTTCAGTAACGTTATGCTACTGGAATTGCTGTTGAATGGTCTCTGACATTTATATGGTTTGCTTTTGATCAGCCATAATTTATTGTGAAACTGCTGGTTGAAGATCCAGCAGTAGTTTCTCCTGAGCTGCTTGAAAGAGAGCTCATATATATATATATATAA
>NW_015229334.1:0-789 GCF_001447785.1 Gekko japonicus | reverse complement strand
TTCTGATGTTTAAAGGAGCACAGCTGGAAGGTGAGGACACTTTCTCTGAGGCCAGTTCCCCCCTTCCACTTCCACTGTAATTGGTTTCCCTCTGAGTCCCCACCTGTAAATATTGTATTTCTATCTGTCTAAACATGGAGACTTAAATTTCACATTTGTCAAGATTTAGGTCCAGCAAACCAATGTAATACACAATAATAGATGACTGAGAATGTAGCTTGCAATCTTCCTTTACCATATGGGCTGCATTAGCCCAGCTCGATAAACCTTTGACTTGTTGGATGGGCAGTGAGCTTGCCTGGTGTTGCCTTTGACCAAAGCGACAGAAGCCAATTATTTTTTTAGCAAACCTGCATCTTTAATGCAGCTGAATTTTTTATTAGTCTAAATACGAAATATTTATGTTTCATTACATATTTACAGTCCTGTTCATGAAAAAATAATGGTAATCTCAAAGCAGTAATTCCCCAGGAACTATTTAGAGGAATGTTCCACTGCAATTTCCTGTTTCCCACAGTAAATGAAACAACTTTCTCATGGACGTGTGAGGAGGATTGACTCTACAGTGGTTGCCATCGTCAGCTAGCAGGGAATGTACTTCCTACCTGATGCAAAATAGTCGGAATGCCAGAAGCAAAAATCATGAGCTATTCAAACAACTCTGGGTTAGACTCTTTCTGGTCTCTGTCTAAAAATGGCTCAAATCATTTCCATTTACCTATTTTCAGTTCTTTTTTACAGCTGTCACATAGTACACTTGCCCTCCCCAGTCAGAAGAAAGAGACAGAC
>NW_015229333.1:0-789 GCF_001447785.1 Gekko japonicus | reverse complement strand
CTCTAGGCCAGATCCTCCCTGGCGCTGCCACCGCTGCTAAAGGAAGGTGGGAAAGCCTTTGAAAGGCTCTGAGCAGCCCTCTCTGCGGTGCAGCCCACTGAGCTATCACCCTGACGAAGCGCTGGCCTTGTGGCCGAGGGAGAGGAGCCATGGGGGCAGCGAAGGTGAGTGCTTCCCCTGCTTGCCGCCACTCACTAGGTCTGCCTCCTTCTCCCCCATGTTGCCCCTTCACTGGCTCCCTCCAGACTAAGGGCAAGACGGTGGCTGCCGGCTCTGTGGGTGGGGTTGAAGCAACACAGTGAGGCAATGCAGCCAGGGGCTTGGCAGGCCTTCTGAGTGGCAGCTGAGGGAGCCAAAGGCTATGGGAGTGTGTGGAGTGTTCACACCAAAATAGAATTATTATATATAGAGATATATATGTACATGTACACAGCTCCTGTGGAAGGGAGAGGGGACTGGTGCGAAATGTAACTTCAGATGGAGTTGGAGTATGCCTGGCTCTTGGCCCAGCCAAGATCAGCCCCCAAATTGCCAAAGCAACGCTTTGGCTTCCACAGCCTATTCTTGCTGCTAACCATGAGTAACAGGTCTGCACGTGGAGCAATGCTTTGCAAGCAGGCAGGCCAAGCTAAGTAATTTAGAGAACAAGTTTAAGTAGGTCTTCCCAGATCTGTTTAGTGGAGCTTACTCCCAGGAAAGTGTTCTTAGAATACTAGGATAGCATTCTGATATTGTAATAGGAGGCAGATGAGGAGGCAAGAACCATAAAAGATTGTTTGGAACTCGGTT
>NW_015229332.1:0-864 GCF_001447785.1 Gekko japonicus | reverse complement strand
CCGGAGCAAAAAGCCTCACTTCCCCTCCGGATTATCTCGCTCATGTGGCCCGGGCCATAATTACCCTTCTTTTTCTGTATTCTCCTTATAGTATCTGTTCGCTTTCTAAAATTATATATAAGCTCGCTGGGTGACCTTGGGCCAATCACACTCTCTCAGCCCCAACCTACCTTGCGGGGTTGTTGTGAGAATAAAAGGGAGAGGAGAACGATATAAGCCGCCTTGGGCCCCCATGGGGGAGAAAGACGGGGTACAAATGATTTAAACAAACAAATAAACAAAACAGAAGCCTTTGCCAGCTGTACTGCCGCACTCTTCCAGGTATAAGAAATGAAAACAAAACATCTTTAGTCCTAGAGAGGCAGCCCGGCTAAACTGCAGCAACAAAACCTATTACCCGTTTCCTTGAGAGACACCTTAAAGATGCTGGACTCTAGTTTTTCTATCCTCTTCTACTAGAGCCAGTTTGGTGTAGTGGTTAAGTGTGTGGACTCTAATCTGGGAGAACCGGGTTTGATTCCCCACTCCTCCACTTGCACCTGCTGATGTGACCTTGGGTCAGTCACAAGCTCTGGCACAGCTGTCCTTGAAAAAGAGCAGTTTGTGACAGAGTTCTCTCAGCCCCACCCACCCCACAGGGTGTCTGTTGTGGGGAGGGGAAGGGAAAGGAATTTGTAAGCCGCTCTGAGACTCCAAGTGAAGGGCGGGGTATAAATCCAATCTCTTCTCTCTTCTTCTTCTTCTCTAGATCCTTTTTGATGCCTCACGAGGGTTGCCAGCCTACAGGGGACCTTGGAGATCTCCAGGAATCACAATGGACCTCCAGAGAATAGAACTCAGTTCCCCTGGAGGAAATGGCTGCTT
>NW_015229331.1:0-789 GCF_001447785.1 Gekko japonicus | reverse complement strand
ATCACACCTTCCTTTCACATAAGTGGCTATCACACCCTCAGCAGTGCCAGTTCCACACTATTTCCAGACCAACCATGTTTACTTTTGGCTGGGCTGATCATTCCACAGTGCCACCTCCCAGCCCCCTTATGCCACACTTAATTAAACTCTGGATGAAGACAGCTAAATGAAACTGCTTTATAGGAGGTATTACTGTATTTTGAAAGGAACTCCATATTTTGGTAGCATTCCCATATGACATCTATGATAGCTCCTGCCGGCTGGTGGTTCAGCTCTACAGATTGTTTGTGGTTATCATCATTCAGCAGAGAAAAACCATGTATTTTTTGGGAACAAGTGAACACTGCAAGTTTGTAGATGGATATAGAGAATGGTAAATACCATATGGCAACTGACCTTGAAACTACATCTAAAATATGTTTTACCCTTCAGGCTAGAACTGTGGAAGCCAACATTTTGATCTGTAATTTTCTCACTAATGAAATCAGAAGGGAAAATCATCTGTTGCAAATGTAATGTATGCTTCTGGAATATATGTGAGATCCCTTATCCTGCATTCAGTGAGTTGGATTCTGCTAGCATTTCCACTTGCTTTCACATGATTATCCTTCTCTCTGCAGCCCCTGTACCATGTGTCCGTTGTCATGTGGGTCTCATAATCCCTGCCATAGCCTTTTCAGTCATCAAAAGGGACCCCTCCTCCCTCTTTTATCAGTGGAAAAGCTGGTAGGATACAATCCAATGACCAAGATTGCTCAAAAAAGCAGAGCTTGTTAACTTTGGCATTTT
>NW_015229330.1:0-789 GCF_001447785.1 Gekko japonicus | reverse complement strand
CCCTGACTCTCTCCCCTCCAACTTACTCTCTTCTTGTCATGGAGGATCGTTTCCATCCACTGGAAATCCATAGGTTTGAATGCAACCAGCACTAACAAGGTGTTGGGGTTATTTTCAGTTTTGGGGTTGAAATGTGCCGACTCCGGGTAGAAGAGGCGCATAGTGGTCTTGGAGCCCACATCATGCTCATAGCCATGAACTGGCGCATTGTTCAACCTGGGGAGAGGGAGAGTTAGACAGTGAGACAAGGTGGCATGTTGAGGCCTCATCCTTGTACAGGAAATACCCAGGATAGTCCCCACCTGCCCGAACGCTGCATCAGAATCCAGCAGCAGTTTCTCCTTCCTTTCCTACTGCACTATTTCTAACTGCTGCTTTGATGCAGGCCTGGATCTACTAACAACCAAACACAACCGCTACTTTTCTGCCTACAGAGCACAAACACGCAAGAATGATAATGCACACACATAAGCTCTGGGGATGCTTATATGCCTGCACGGGGGGAGAAGGCATCCCTCTATCAGGTGCAAAGTGAACCCAAGCCAAGAACCCCATTCCTCCACAAGCACTGCTGAGACCATCAGAGGAACAGAAGAAGCAGCCAGGCTAAGCAATCTTCTCCCTCTAGTTCTAACTACTGTGCCTGAGGTCATCAGAGAGAAAGGCGTGAGCTGCCAGGCACGCCTCCGTTCTACCTGCACAGAGGCAGAAGTCCTAACCCCTCGGGAGAGATGGATTATACACAGCTGCAGAGTGTAAGCTTGGCAACCTATTTCTGGAGGGAGGCAG
>NW_015229329.1:0-789 GCF_001447785.1 Gekko japonicus | reverse complement strand
TGGCAGTTCTGAAGTCTTGTGGGCCAAATTTGCCATGAAATCTGCTGATAACCCATACTCTCTACTGGCTTATCTAGGAAGAGTTGAGAAGCAGTTCAACTTGGCTTCTTTTTAATAAATAAATAAACCAACTTCAATTACCCTGAAAGTGGTGGGGGAAATGTCATTTTGACGGGAGAGGCGAGGGAGCTCAGGGAACAAAATAGGAGATCTTTGTAGCTCGAAGCACTTGAGTCTGCCTCTCAGTAGGAGACTTGCAAATACTGTTTCAAGTTCTGGGAGAGGGAGTTAAAATGCAGACAGCTCGTCCTTGTTCTCAGAATTCGAGAGGTGTGGCTTGCTCATAGGGAAAAGTTATCGCCCCTTCTCTTTGATCCGTCACTCGATGTGTGCAGAATGTCTTTTATGCCACCTAGGTGAATAATAGATAATTTAGCTCATGCCATTAAGGGCCAGAGAATGTGTTAGTTTCCTTTTTTATACACGGATGCTTCATCTGCTTTTGAAAATCCACAGGAATATATTCTGTCGTTCACAGTGACTTGGGTCAAATAATGAACTAGAATAAAAAATTAATTTCTTATTTGGGGAGTTTTATTTAGAGAATTCTTGCCTGGCATGAAAAAAAAAATGGAACTGTCTGGGTGGCGGGTACATAATAAGACCCTTCTCTTCCCTCCCCCAATATATTTCCCCACCATTTCAGTGGGATGGACAAATGTTATGTATTCCACTAAGTTTTATGTTCATGTTCATTTTGGGCAACAATTTTGGTTCTCCGTTTTCTGC
>NW_015229328.1:0-789 GCF_001447785.1 Gekko japonicus | reverse complement strand
ATGGCCCTTTCCAACTCTGATTCTATGATTCTATAAATAAATGCTTATAGCAGAAAATCATTCATGTAGGAGCTCCCTAGAATTTCATGTCTGCATGACCAACAAAGAGTAAACCCTATGACTTCCTGATCTTATGGTCTACCAACATCATTAAACATTGCCACAGACATTTCCTTTTTACATAGTGAATTCAAAGTGGAGACATACACTTCTTCAGGGTCAAAGCTTTGGTGTGAATTCTATTCTATGCAAATTAGAAAATCTTACTTCATCGTAAAAGGATAAGGCATATTTACCAGTGGCGTTTCATTGCTCCAGAAACAAAAAGAGAGAGAAAGAAAGAGACCTACCGTCTCACAATTGCAACAGGCAAACTAAAAGGGAGAGTGCTAGAAGAATCACAGGACACTGCATCAGCCCTATAAAGAAAATACACATATCAAGAAAAGTTCTTGTTGGATTAATCAATGTATATTTATAATCCTGATATTTAAAGTCATGACTTTGCAAATTTCCTGCAATAAGCATGCTGAGCTTGTTTATTTATAACAAGCCAGAGACTTGCAAGGAACCTCCCCCTACTCCCAAAGTGGACCAATTTATATTTTACTTTGATACCTTGTTTCTTCAAGGCCCAAAGCAACTATCACCACAAATACAAACTGAACAAGATTGAAGATTAAAATCTTCTTTATCAAAAACACGATAGGGAAAATACATATCATTTTGAGACCACAGTCTTAAAAATTGTTGTTCTAAAATATTATAAATGCCCACTTTTCAATAAAT
>NW_015229327.1:0-789 GCF_001447785.1 Gekko japonicus | reverse complement strand
CGTTCCTGCCCAAAAATAGCCCTGAGTGGTTTTATATTTGAATGGAAAAGCGAGACATACATTTTTACTCCACTTTTCGCAGAGATAAAATCTGAACAAAAAAGTTCCAAATTCTGGAGGAGAAACATGTTGTGAAACACAGCAGCCCCATGTCCTCCCCTGTTGCAATGGGTTATTCGCTTCCTAGTTGGCTTCGGTGGAAGGAAATCGCTCCCCTCCCCAATCCCTGGGGAGCAGAAGGCGCTCTGTGGCCCCAGGTGAAGAGCTATGTAAACCAAACAAGGAACATTACATCAAAATGAAATGGGGCAGGGGGTAGAAAAGGCCACTTTCAACGGCAGCACCTTCATGAGGAGGGAAAGCTGCATGACTGATTAATGCTATTTCAAGTGTTCAAATGCTCAGATTTCTGCAAAAGGTGGAGTCAAAATTTGACCAACTACAAGCGTGCATTTAATATGTGCGGAGAACACCATGTTCTCATGCAAGGGGCATCAGCCCTGTCAATGCAGCCTCCCCCCCAAAAAAACCTTTTGGTTCCCTGGTGCTCCCCACTTCTCAAGCTCTCAAGGGTGAAACTGACTCATCTTCCGCCCCACTATCTTGCCCCTTGTAAGTGGGCTGGAAAAACTTCGAGCATACGGAAGCAATGGCCCAGTTCTCCATTGGGCTGCCGAAATTCCTCTTCCCTTGGTCTGGGATCTGGATTATTACAATATTATTGTAAGAAATCGGAGATACTTCCGGTGCTGAGCAAAGTTCACTGTATAAATGTTTGCACAACCCTAC
>NW_015229326.1:0-789 GCF_001447785.1 Gekko japonicus | reverse complement strand
GCCTTCCATGCTTGTAGCTGCCACCACATTATGCCAGGTGCTGTGCCTCAGCGGTGAAGGATCTCTCCAATGATGCAGAAGGTTCCAGGTTCAATCCCTGGCGCCTCCAGTCAAACAAAACCAAAAGATCAGGCGTGAAAGGCCTCTGCTCCGCCGGGGACCATGGAGAGCTGTGGCTGCTCATGGCGGACTAGACTAACCCCGACAGACCCACAGTCTGCTTCAGTTTAAGGCCACTTCATGTGTCCAGGTATAAACCCCAGTTAGATGCATCCCATGTGGCATGGCTAGGAAAGACCTCTGCTGGAGGAGGCCTAGGGTTGCCAGCTCCAGGTTAGGAAACTCCTGATGATTTGCGGGTGGAGCCTGGGGAGGCCAGGGACCTCAGTGGGTACAATACGATTGAGCCAACCTTCCAAAGCATCCATTTCCTCCAGGGGAACTGACCTCCGTAGTCTGGAGATGAGCTGTAATTCTGGGGGATCCCCAGGTCCCGACTGGAGGCTGCTGGCATCCCTGTGTCACACAGGCTGCCCCGTGCTGAGCTAGATGAGTCTGGGGTCTGCTTCGGTACAAGGCAGCTTCACGTGTGACAGATCGCTCGGCAGAGTCACTGTGGTGGCCAAGCAAGACACATGGCTTTGTGCCTCGGGGCGAAAGACCAGGAAGGTGGTGGCAACGGAGGCCTCCAGTGTTCAGGTGGGACAGTGACACAGACCAAGTTGCCTGATGGTGCATCGGTCTGCCTTGCCACCTCTTCTCTCCCCTGTCTGCGAGTGGCTTCCAGAG
>NW_015229325.1:0-789 GCF_001447785.1 Gekko japonicus | reverse complement strand
TGATGCTGATCATTGCTACATTCCATTTAGACCAGTGTGTGATTTGCATTCTGGGTAATGGGCAACAGCACTGAACCAGCCATTGGTGCAGACAAGTGATGGATATTAGCAACGGCTGCAGGGATGGCTGAGTGGGTCTCTCAGGAGAGGCCACGTCTCAATGCCTGGCAGGAAAGAAACATGAAGAGGTAACTAGGAGGAACAGTATTTGTACCCTACAAAAATCCTGTCAGCAGTTTGACACACGTTGACTGGTTCCTGTCTCCACTGCATTCCTCTGTTTCAGGCCTGATTCTTTGGGAAGAGAAATTAAATGGAATGATCTTGACTTTAGAGAGTATCATTTGTCATTTGCAGGGGCCTTCCTGTCATATCCCGGGAGGAGCTGAAACAGCCTTGCTGTGTTTAGGGTTACAGTAGTCCTGCCTGCAGGCCATTTTTAGAAATGTCTGGAAGTTTGCTTTGTGCCAGCACCGGAAGAATGTGTCAGCATTCAGCCTAAGCCGGGTCATGGGCTCGGGTGCAGACAGTGTAGCGAGCTGTGATCGGCCCATGTGCAAACGAGAATCAGCTGCAGAAAATTAACCCTCCTCTTTCTCTCCCGGGAATAGGGGCCACTTTTCTGAATCCACACTGTTCGTATTCAGGCCTTGTATATACTCTGCACCCTTTTTAAACAAAATAAAGTGCTGATCATCCACAATCTGGACCAAACAAATTTGAATTCCGTCATCTGTATAAATTAATCAAACTCACATCATTAATATATTTTATTTCCATTTGGGGAGT
>NW_015229324.1:0-789 GCF_001447785.1 Gekko japonicus | reverse complement strand
CATTCAGCCTGCTTCCAGCCAGTCCGCAAACTTTAGAGAACTACAGAGTCCAACTCTTAACAAACCCCATGCCTTGCAACTAACCATCTGGGGCATATCTGCATCCAATGGAAAAGGGAAGCTAATTTGTTCCTTGTAAGTACGGTTATTCCAGAGGGCTAACCCCACATCTGGCAAACATAAGTTTTAAAGTAACTTAAAATATATATATTGGCATTGACAAACTAATATTTGTGGGTGATTATGTTGCCGTAATGAACATAAAAACATATAAAACCTGAGGACATCTGTTACAAATAGCTGCTGAACACTGGCCTAACGTTTGTGATGGCTCCATGCTTTCTTTTCTTCTCTCTATATTAAAAAGCATCATTTTTACCATGGTATTTTCAAAGGATAAACATGCATTACTGTACAGCCCCTTTAAATAAATAAAAAGGAATGATGTGTGATATTCAATGCAGCCTTTAAAAGAACATTACATACAGCAAGAAGGGGGAAAGACCCGGTCCCTTAATGGAAGAAACCCCCACACTCTAGTTCATGTGATAGTCGAGTGACTCTTAAACCTCATGCAGCTTCTCGATCTCTTTCTGAAGAGATTTAAATCTGGACTCCCCTTCCTTCTCATTATTCACAGCGGCAGGGTTGCTCAGATATCCAACAATGTACCTTTTAAAGGCCCTGCCAAACTGTATTTCCATTAGGGGGATCTATACTAAGGAACTATGAAGTTGAGCACACTCCGGGGGGACGGTGAAGGACAGGAGGGCCTGGCGTAATGTGGTC
>NW_015229323.1:0-789 GCF_001447785.1 Gekko japonicus | reverse complement strand
CAGAGCCCTGATCTCAATGGGGAGTTTAACACCAATTATGAATACACTATAGATTGGCCCAAAGCCTATTAGGGCTCACCATCATCTTTTAGAAATACATTTTTCAAGGAATGGAAAGGCTGAAATCACAGCATGTTCAGAATTAAAAGAAATCTAAATATATTTATCCTGATTTCCCTACCTTCATTTTCATTGTGGATTAAACAGTGCGGGAGAGGAGAATAAGTTTTGCAAGGTTAGGGGAAGAGTCATCGTCTCCTTTGAGATTTTCAGAAGTGGTTAGATCCAATTCCATTTCCAGGCAGTATAAGTAGGAGCTGCCTTATACTCTTATAGAAACAGGGACCCAAACTTCATTTTTCTAGAATAAACATATAACAAGAGCACCTGAATGGTCCTATCCCATGTTATATAACCCAGTACTTGAGACTTCAGATAGCAAAGTATGTGCTTCTTTACTGAGTTGTTCTCCTTTGCCCCATGTAGCTGAAAGAAAACAACCAATAACATGGTATAGCCTCTTTCTCCAAAAGGTGAGACACCTGATGTACCAGTCCTTGCACAGATGATCCTACATACCACAGTGTACCACAGGCAGAGACAGATATAAACTTATCAACTACAACAAATAAATGCCCAATGAGAAAAAAGAATGGTTTATTAATACGATGCAAAATGTTTAATATCTGTAGAACAGTGTACTGAGTTCTACTACATTAATCTAAGAAGGAAAATAATCTTTTGTCAAAGAGACATGGGATTTAAGAATAAATATGGTCCCTGACCATT
>NW_015229322.1:0-789 GCF_001447785.1 Gekko japonicus | reverse complement strand
CCCACCACCCTGTGTCAGAATTTCAAAGGCACCTGCCAGCTCAAAAAGTTTGCAGACCCTTGACCTAAATCCTTCTCTTGGTCTTCAAAACCCAATTTCTACTCTTAACAACTCTTCTATTCTTCCTAGGATAGTTCCTTTTGGATGATTCAAGGCCTTGCACTGGTCGGCTCCCTTGTCCCTCGGGTACCTTTCTGTGCTCTCCATTCACAGGTGGGCTTTCTGTAGCAAATTTGCCTTCAAAGTGCATGAGAGGTCAGGATAGGTTAAGCAATTGTTTGAGTGACATCTGAAGCCCTGATAGTGTGCCTGTGAAGAATGAACTTTCACCACTACCTGTCATTTTCAGAACCTTATCAAAGGAAATAAACTGAGACCACCATCTATACAAACAAATCATGAATATGGATGGAGTAATAATGCCAATGAGAACAAAAAGGAACAAAGTGTACCACATAGGAATCAGGGACTGCCAGTGTTCTTTTTCCCAAGCCACGGGCAGCCAAACCAGGAGTTGTTCTTCTTCAGACCCATAAATCTTTTCTGGTTGCTGTCAAACTCACATTGCTTTGGGCTGTTGAGTAAACAAAAGTGTCCTCAAAGAATAATGAGAAGGATAAAGAGTGTAAATCCGGTAGGCGTAATAAAGTGTCAAATCCTGTTTTAAAGATTCCATCTTGCTGTCCTGCTTCCTTTTCATTTTTCACTTTAACTTTGCTTAGTACACATGGCATGTAACCTTTACAACAGGGACATGTACTGACTGGCCAATCTCCACAAAGTGGTGTA
>NW_015229321.1:0-789 GCF_001447785.1 Gekko japonicus | reverse complement strand
GTTGGAAAACCTCCAAAGAAGGAGAGCCACCCTGCTGCGGTGCAGAGGCAAAGCAGAGACACGCAAAGCGAAAAAGGGGATTCTTGAAGCTGAGACCCTTTTCAAGCACCACAGCTCCATCCTAAACAATTGTTATGTGCTGTTGCTCTCCAAGACTAGCTGGATCTTGCACTTCACTGTAAACCATACATAATGCCTTCCATATGCATGGTTTCTTTTTTGAAAACGTATAGGCTGTCTTTCGCTTTGGTAGTTCTTGAAATGGCAGGGCACGGCTGGTGGAGACACAGTGCAGCCTCCTTTCTGAGGCTCAGCACTGCAGGGCTAGGCCTGGTCAGTATTGGGCTGAAAGATTCCTGAGCCCCCTAAGTAAAGCTGCCTTGAGTTTCACGAAGGAAGAAAATCGGTATAAATAAAGGGGTGAATGAACCAAACTGCAATGAAAGCAAAACCATCTGAAGTAGACATGAAGAGGCATGTTAACTATAAAAACCTTGCTGAACCTGCTTCAAAGGACCTAGCTCCTGCTCCTGGTGGGATGGACCCCATAAGGCAATTGATTCCATGAGTTAGGGGCCACCACTGAGAAATCCCTTTCCACAGTGGCCACCAAACTGGTACTCCCATCTCCTCTCAGAAGATTACCTGTCCGGAGTGTTAAAAAAGCTAGAAGGGCTGCACAAGAGATGGTACCCCTTTTAGTATAATTTTATTCTCCAGTTAATAGTTGTTGTTTTTTGCATAGCTTTGTGGCTCAGCAGCAGCGGCATGCAGAAGGGTCCCAGGTTC
>NW_015229320.1:0-789 GCF_001447785.1 Gekko japonicus | reverse complement strand
CTCCTGCCCCCAACACACACCACGTACAAAATTCAAGCACTTCCCATATTTCCCTTTTTTAAAAAAGATCAAAATGTCACTGCATCGCGTATTCGTTTCCCCGGCAGGCCTCTGCAAACTCACTCAAACGCCCACCAAATCAGCAGCTCTGGACAGCAGCTTCCAAAACGCCAAGGGGACCGGGCACTGCTTCGGTTGGCAAAGCAGCCCCTCGCCCTGGCACACGAGAGGAGCTCACGCAGGCCGCCTAAAGAGAGCTCTGGTCTCTTCCCAGCCTTTCCTCTGCTCACACTGAGCAGGGGAATAAAGAGATCCTTTCATGCAAACCTCTGTCCTCAGCTCGCCTCCCGGATTTCTAAAGCAAGCCTTGATTCCACCGCGCTTTTACCTCTGTCACTGGTGCCCATCAAGGCTCCACTCGGCTTAAAGACGAGGCTCTTCTCCAAACCACCTCTCACGCGTGTCCCTGCCTTGAACCACCCAGACATCTTCCTCTTCCCCTTTTTAACTCAGACACCCAAAGCTGCACATCTAAAGCGGTTAGGAACGCTTTATAGTGACTCCCCACTTTAGGCAACGTCGGGGAAAGAAGGGAAGACTCAGTCGTCGTTTCTCAGGCTTTTCAAAAGTGCCGGCGGGAGTCGGCCAGCAATGTGCTAAGGGGAACCGAGGCAGCAGCGCCTGCGCCAGCCCCCACCTCACCCCCCACGCAGGGCAGACGTCTGAGCTCCAGTCTACCACATGTCCATCCTCTCAGTCCTCAATGGAGCTCGGGGCAGGATTTACAGC
>NW_015229319.1:0-789 GCF_001447785.1 Gekko japonicus | reverse complement strand
CTGTGACCTTCAGCAAAAGACTGAGGTCCCCCTTTATAGTTCCACAATTGTCCTCTCTATCCACCCTGAACCTTTGGCAGACACCCTTCAGGCCACAATCTTTTCTGTTTCTAAATATTAAAAAAGCAGAAAGCAAACATGATGCGTATTTTTACTTCTATAACACCGCCAGAGTGAATTTATCGGTTTTATCCGGGAAATTCTTCACACAAATCCATCCTAACTACAGTCTCCGCAACTCAGCTTGGAGAAACTGTTATCAAACGTTATCAAGATTTAGATGAATGATATTTTTAAAACTGAGCTGCCGTTGGCAATGCTGCAGTCTATTATACCACTTACAGGCGCGCACACACACAAATCCATGTTTTACAGAAAACAGCACGATCCATTCCTCAGATAACAGTGTCCTCTCAGGGTAATTTTTTTCCACATTAGTTCCCAATGACACCGCACAGAGACCCTGATGAGAAACAATATAAATCTGTACAGTTTTCAAAGTCTGTAATTACTGTGGGTAAGTATCCTATCAGTTGGCTCACATAAGAGCACCGTGTTCCCCTGGAGTAAGGTACATTCCATTGGCACATCCAAGGCAAGTCCTGACAAGGGAAGATGCTCCTCCACTGGTGTGGTGCATGTTGTCCCAAGGGAATGAGAGAAAACAAAAATCTGTTCTCTTCCATCTCATTCAATCCACCAGTCAGCATTCCTGGGAGGGAGGCCATTCTCCAGGCAACAGGAAAGGGAGCACACCACACCACAGGGTTGCCAACTCTGGGTTGAGAA
>NW_015229318.1:0-789 GCF_001447785.1 Gekko japonicus | reverse complement strand
ACAGCTTAGAGGGAGCATTGGCTAAGAGTATATACTAATGAGCCTGCTAAACCAATGATCTGGCTCAGTATAAGCCACTCCATGTGTGCTTGTGTGTGGTGCGGGTAGAATTTGACATTGGTCACACAACACCATCGGAAGCAGAGTTTATACCCTTCTAAGATGGCACTGTTGCTAACCTCCTGGAGTGAGATAAGGTGTGGTTTAAAATAGCACAGTGTGGCTAATTGTTTTAGGATGGGTTGCTAGTGCAAGGTGACAATTTTAATGTATTTCAGCGTTTGTGAGATTCTGGCAGGAGAAAGTAATCATTATGGTCAAACTACACAGAGGTGGAGGCTACGACTGGACCTCCAAGACACATGTTGGGAGGCCCTAAGCCAGTGATCCCCAACGTGATGCCCTTGGGCATGATGACAACCACCAATATGCTTCTGGGTGTCCACTTTCTTCCCCGAAGCAGTCACCCATTCCTGGCTTCCCCTCCACCTCACTGGAGCAGGAAGTCCTTCAGAAGTGCAGGTGGCATCAGCTTTGTGTCTTCAGGAAGCACCTGTTCAGAAACAGCCATCTGACAGCTGTCACCATCATAGGAGGAGGCCTGGAACCTCCGAGCATTTTGTGCCCCATCTCCCATGATAGCCATTTTTGAGTGGTGTCCACTACACTTCCTCCAAATTCTGAAAGTGCCTATAGGCACCACAAGGTTATGGACCCCTGGCCTTAGCTGTCTTGGAAAGTGCAGGCAATTATGTTAATGCAGTAGGATTTTCAAGGCAAGAGATGAAC
>NW_015229317.1:0-789 GCF_001447785.1 Gekko japonicus | reverse complement strand
ACCCTTCACTTATATACAGTCCTCTTGAAGAAACACACACCACAACTCGCTGACAGGATTTTAGGTTGGGGGGAAGCTCTCCCATCAGTGTTTGAAGTACATTTGTGGGAAAGGGGCTGGCTGGAGAGTGCAGCACTGAGACCTCTTCAAGGCGGTGGGGATTCTTGAACCCGAGGGATGGAATTGGCACGCCTCAGCGTCTCATGGACTTCCCTTCTCTCTCTCCTCAGGAAGCCATCATGGAACCTCTAGACCACAAAAATCTGGATAAGGATGTCCCCTACTTTGCCGACGTCGTGAGGTAGGCGAATCTTGAGGCGCTGCCCTTAATCACGACAGACGAGGCTTTTGAGTTCCTCTTGTGCAGACCTACATTTCTTAACGTTCTTTTTCATGCAAAAAGAATATAATTTTTGTTCCTTCTGCGCAAGTCCCGTCACAGCCAGAGAATCGCTCCTCTGATTTCCTGACATTTATTGTGTACCGCCTACATGCTTGTGACATTTCCTTTAGCAATGAGAGGGGACCTTGCAGTTTTTAAACGTCCAGAGTTGTGTGTTTTTCCCCTCAGTGTGTATTGCAGCCTCCGTGTTCTGTACCCACTTTTGCAGAAGGGTATTACTGATGAAACCTAAAATCTAAAGAAAAACCAAAATATAGATCCAAAGAAGGTTGGTGATGAAGGGAACACTACTAGGCAGTGATCCACCCAAGCAAAACACTGCAGCCAATGAGAACAGCTTTTCCTTCTGGTGTAGGCACATAGAAACAGAGCTGGAAGGGACCTCA
>NW_015229316.1:0-789 GCF_001447785.1 Gekko japonicus | reverse complement strand
TTTTTTTAAAACTGTAAATGCATTCTCAGGTGTGCTGAACAATATCATCTTGATCTACAGAGGCTGGAAAATAGGGAAAACCTAGAGAGGATGCCTGTTTTGCCTGAGCTGAAGTTCTTTCCAAGACGTTACAAATATTTTCTCCCCTGCCATCAAGTACAAAGTTTGAAGTCCCTTGCAGCTTTCGAATGCTACTTTAAACTTATGTATTATACTGAGACCTCTCACCTGGCTTTTTCTATTTGGAAATCATTCCCTGGGTCCGGTGTGGTCAGAGCTTTTCTTTATTCTTGTCTGTTGTGTCATGACAATATGATTGCTGTCATCTAAGAATCACTTCTCCCAAGAAGAAATAGTGTAGAATATGTTCAACGTTCTTTCATTCACAAGCCTGGCATGCTATAAAGGAGGCATATCTGTGGCAACCCAGCAGGAGAAAGGAGTTCATTATCAGGCAGACAAATAAACAGACCTTGCCTTCCACTCAGGAAGTCCACCAAGGAAGGAGTTTAAGATTCCAGACCTATTCACTATCTTAAGGGCAGCTTATGATGGTATCAAAAAGCCCTAAGGATAGGAACAGGGTCATTACCAGAACCCACACAGCGCTGAGATATCATTCCCTCCACTCCCAAATGTGCTCCTTTACTTCCTGACAAGGGTTCCTGAGCCCCTTTACCACTTGGGGCATTCAGTTTACAGAAACTGGTAGTCTGCTGGAAAATCACTGCATGGGCAGGGGCACTGGATTAATGAACTAATGTGTACGTATGTAAGATTGTATTGTAT
>NW_015229315.1:0-789 GCF_001447785.1 Gekko japonicus | reverse complement strand
GTTTCTAATGGGTCTAATGTTTCTAATATTTTTTGACTTGCTAATAGTTTTTTGTATATTTTTATTACCTGTTTTTTAATGCTGTAGTACAAGTTTGTGGATATCTTCTGTCAGCTGTTTGACTTTTTTGTCTTTTTCTTTTTTCAGATGGGTTGACAAAAAAATTAGGTGACCCCTAATTACTACCCCATGTTATTAATGTCTAGAAAGGACTGAAATTCCTTAGAAATATTGTCCTTTATACCTGCTTTCAATAGAAGAGTTTTGTCCATGGACCAACTAAAGGGTGTATCTCTCTTATTGGGATTCCATAAGGAACCAAAACCAGGGGCGTGGTCTGACCATCTTTTAATACCTATGTCCACTGATGTTACTGCTTGAACTAGAGATGGAGAAATTTATATATAATCTATTCTAGAATAAGATGAAAATATTCCTGAATAATAGGTGTAATCTTGGTCTTATAGGTGTTTGAACCTCCAGAGACCACATAAATAAAAATTCAAGACTAGATCATGAAGAGAAGTTTTAGATTGTGCATGGTTTTTATATCATTTGACTAATTTACTAGATTTTGATCTGTCCCAAACAGTAAACAGCATAATGTAAATCACCAGCAATCAGAAGTTTTCCTTCCTGAAAGGGCTGAAGTACAGTAAGAACTGAGTCTAAAAAGTAATTTGACAAGAATTTGGAGTGTAAATTGACCCCTAAGTAATCAATTGTTCCCCTAGTTAATGAATATGTATCGACCATAAGGGTCTACCACCATATCTTTAAGAGAAAATC
>NW_015229314.1:0-789 GCF_001447785.1 Gekko japonicus | reverse complement strand
ATGGAAAGATAGCTTTCAGCAACCTATAACTTTTTAGAGCATGTTAAATGTTTAATTTAAAGTAGGCACATTCCTATCTGTGCTGTTAATATTTAATATTGTTCTATACAAGTATTTCAAAGCAAATGACTTTTCAAATGTCTCCTTCCCTTTAAAATTGTGTTTCTTTCTTCTGGTTTGTAAAGATGTATGCTGCAAAACAGCTAAAGGTTCATTTCTTGTATGTGTTTCCTTCTCATCTATCCTATATGAAATTTTTCTCAGATGATCTTTGCTATTCTTTCAGGAAAAAATGTTATTACACTGACTGGAGGAGCAAAACCATGGGCAGGTTGGTGGGTGATGCATAGCTTTTAATTTTGCCGGATAGTCACCCTGCTTTAAAACAAATCCATCCTCGCAGTTGTAAATTTATCACCAAAGACCTAAAGCAATTTAGTTGTATTCAATTAATGGGTGCAGTAGAACTTTGGTGCTTGTTTGTGTTGATTTTGTATCAAGTTTTCTGATCTACAGCTCTATTAAAGTATTTGGATATGGGTTAGTTCTAGCTACTTATATCTTTCCAACAGGCTGGCTCAGTTACCTTCCTCAATTAAGAAGTTGCTGGTTATTGGTCCTGTTCTTTCAATGACATTAGGGATAGGGTAGATCTCTATCAGTGGTGCCTCCAGGTCATTGTAAAAGCCATGCAAGAGATCATAGGTATTGCTAACTCAGTAACCAGATTAGGATCATTGACTCCTAGCCTAGTATACTTATATGGAAGAGCAGTTTGCAAGGTCTCAG
>NW_015229313.1:0-789 GCF_001447785.1 Gekko japonicus | reverse complement strand
TATCAAAATTCAGTTTTTTGAAAATGTACAGGAAGAACAAAAAGTGTTTAGTGTATTTTTTCACCTTTTTCTTGTTGTTTCTCACTTGCCGTCATGTGCCATTGATTTCAGTGGGACGTGCTGCATCCCTCAGAAGACTGGGGATCAAACTATGTGTAACATGGGATATTCATGATCGACTCTCCTGATAACTTTAGCTTTAAAAAGCAACAGCCTTGGAGGAGAGAGATGGATCAGGGCTGCATTGCTGGACTGGGAGAGGGGTTACCCTTTTCCATGTGCCATTTTCCAGCTCACAATTGGGTCCCCAGATGTTCTTTTATCTCCCATAGGGGGAAAAGGGCAGGTACACAAATTGTACCTGTCTTTTTTCCCTACTAAGATGAATAGCAGCCAGGGGAAGCCTATCTGTTTCATGGGAACTGCATAAGGATTAAATATCCTCTGTTCCAGCTGTAAATATCCCCTGCTATGGCTCAAATTGTCCCATCCCAGCTGCTTTTTAACATTAAAAGTCACCACGAGGGGATACACTTCCAGATCTCCCACATAATAGATAGGATCCAACCAGGTTTTTCGCTCAATCACACCTAGTTTTTTTCTCCTTATTACAACCCCATCCCACGTGTCTTTTGCCCATGAAGGTTCCATGATCCCAACCACAATTTTTGGTAATTAAAGGGAACCCCCCCCCCCTTTGCCCTTTTTCACCTGAGGAAAGGCTAACTGGATCCACTGTGTATTTTGGCCCTGATGCGCAAACTGACTTCTGTGATTCTTTACTCCGCA
>NW_015229312.1:0-789 GCF_001447785.1 Gekko japonicus | reverse complement strand
CCTATTTTTTTCCAGTTTGAAACCACACACATGAGATGGGAGATGGCTGCAGCAGAAAAGGAGTCTGGGCTGATTAATCTCTCACTTCATTAAGAAATTTCAAGATATGATTCTCCCAATACAAATGGACACCTCTTGTCCGAGGTAGTAAGTAACAATTTTCAAAGTGTATATGAAAATGCCCTTAGATGCGGTTTTCCTGGTCAGTGACATATTTGTTCTGACAGTGTGTAGCTTTTAAAAATACCTCATTCTCTTTTTCATGGAATTTCTCAGAAAGGACAGTGGCATTTCCCCAAGATACAACAGATGGTCCCTTCTCTGTTAGCAGCTACTGAACTGTCCTGTCCTGTTTATGCATGTAGTGTTAATGACCAGTTTTGGCATCACAAGAGATCACCTGGCAAATTCCTGGACAAACTGGCAGCCTTCTTATGCTTGGCTGTATTTACAATGTTTCTGTTTATAATTGCTCTTTTTCCCCCTAAATGGCATAGGAAGACAAAGCAGCCTGCCCATTTCTAAAAATCAAGGGAATGCGGGTACAAACAGAGTACAAAATACTGTTCCTCAAAATTGCCTAATTTAGAAGTCACTCCCATTCCCAGTAAATCTTTTCTCCCCCATTTACAGACAAGGGGGTCTCTGACAAAATAAGACAATACTGTCCTTTAATAACAAGAGTTTGGCTAAAACATTCTCTTCAAAAGTATTTTCAGCTTTTCTTTCAAAATGGTCTTTTTTCTTGTCCTAAAAGAAAGTGTTGTGTAGTGAGAGCTTCAAATGAAC
>NW_015229311.1:0-789 GCF_001447785.1 Gekko japonicus | reverse complement strand
GGGGCAATGCCTAGGATGGGTGGGTTTCAGGAAGGATCAATCACTTCCAGGTGACGCTCTTGGCTGCCTCCCTTAGTATCGATGGTATTTCCCATAAAGACTCGATAAAGTTCCTAGAGTGTCACTATGTACCGACCATTTTTTTTTCTCCCACTCTTTAATTCCTTCGGTGAGTGGGATTGGGGCTGGGTAATTCCCCACTTCAGGTGGCTAAATGGGAGGCCTAATCCAGCTAGTCAAGAAATTCTTTGCCTGGAATATATGAACCCAAGATCCTCTTCTACCCTAAGCAAGAATCAAGTGTCTGAACCACCATGGTTATGGTTCAAGTGCACTGCATGGAGTCCTAAAATATATACCTCACAATCCTTTGCAGTTTCCCCAGCACT
Organism: Gekko japonicus; assembly: GCF_001447785.1. Taxonomy (NCBI): domain Eukaryota; kingdom Metazoa; phylum Chordata; class Lepidosauria; order Squamata; family Gekkonidae; genus Gekko; species Gekko japonicus. Next base: position 400 of record NW_015229311.1, on the reverse strand, counting down.
GCAGGTCCTCCTTTCTGTCTCTGTTTGTCAAGAAAAACACCAAGACATGCTTTCCTGTAGGCCTGTAAATAAAATTCCTGCTAACAATGTCACTTTCTGTAATGATGCCATCTTTCATTGTGGAGGGGGGGAGGGGAGAAACAGCCCTACCCAAAGACAGGTTTTCCAGCAATTCTGAATATATCGATAACATAAATATTTAAAATGAAGCACGCAAGGGTTTTGTTTTTTTTCCTGCCTGTCCTCATCAGAAGCTTCATTTCGGGTGTATGCTGCACTTCTGTCCGAGCTCAGAAAACACAACAGAATTGGTCACGGCAATGCCTTTTGTTCTTATAGAAGAAGGATGTTTTTTAGACACCATTAGGGTGGCCAATCTCCAGGTGACACCTGGAGATCC
>NW_015229310.1:0-789 GCF_001447785.1 Gekko japonicus | reverse complement strand
GGTGATTGACACCATCATCTCTATGGTTGTTTCCTTGACTTCCCTCAGCCTGGCTTTAGGTCTGATTTTTTGGATGAAGGCTGTGGTGGACAATCTTGATTTCTGGATGGACAGAGGAAATATATCACTTGTGATCCTACTGGACACGTGTGTGGCTATTGACACCATAGACAGCTTGATATTGAAGCGACCTCTTGAAACTAGAGTGGGTATTGAGGAGATAGTATTGAAGTGGTTTCAGCCTTTTTTGTTTCAACAAACACTGAAAGTTGCCAACTGGCAGTTCTGAATCAGTGGCGAGGATTTCATCCTGCAAGGCTGCACCAGGATTTGCTTTTCAATATCTATGGCAAGCCTTTAAATGAGCTCGTCTGAAGCTTTTGGGTGGGGTGCCATCAATATACTGAGGACACCCACCTTTGTATTTCTTTAAATAAGCCAACAGAAGCAACCATCAGTGTTTGAATGCTGTAGTCAAGTTACTATGATAATAAGGCAAAACTGGATCAAGGGAAGATGGTGGTGATGCTGGTTGTCAAAGCTGATGTCCCAGTTGGGATTGTACATCTTGTTCTAGATAGAGTGGTGTTTACCTTGATGCACTCTGTAAAAAGTCCTCAAGTACTTTTAAATTAGCCTTTTTGTTAGAAAACTCAGGTAATCCTGGCTGCAAAGAATAGCTTTTTCCAATGGCATCTTGTCCAAAAATTATCTCCCCTTCTAAACATCTAGCAGGGCTGATATACGTTTTTTGTAATTTTGAGGAAGGACCACTGCAACTGATCCTTT
>NW_015229309.1:0-789 GCF_001447785.1 Gekko japonicus | reverse complement strand
TCTCTTATGTTCTTATGTTCTTAGTACCTCAGCCCACCGCACTGTGGCCCCAATCAGGCCCTCACAGCATTTTAAAATTACTTTAAAATGGAGGCGGCATCCTTGTGGATGGCTGAGAGGACGCCATCCCATCTGGCTTGGCCCTGAGATTCTTTAGCTGGAGATGTCAGGGCTGGAACCTGGGACCTCGTGTATCTTATCACTGGTCTATCTCCATATCTCAGCCTATATAGTTGTGGGTCTATATTGTATTGGTTGGCCCCATGGATCTGAGAATGTCTCTGGCTTCTTTCCAGGTGTTATCTGAATTAGACATTGTGGTTCCTCTTCAGTTGCTGATCAGCATGTTTTCGGATGGGGTTAATTCTGTGAAAGAGCTGGCAAATCAGAGGAAGTCAAGAGTCAGTGAACTAACTGGGAACCTTGCAGCTCGAAGGGTAATGCATTATCCACGTTGTTTTAGTCTGAGAGAAAGCACATCCTTACCTAAAATGATGGGCATGATCCAGCTAAGTATGTTTAACTGTGAAAATGAGTGAGGCTGAATACACAGCTAAGCATGTAAAAGTGTAATACTGAACGCACCTCCTGAGAAATAGGCTCTGCTGAAAGTAGTGAAATTAAATTTTAAGTAAATGTCCTTAGTAGCAGTTCTTTTCATTTTAATATGATTTTGGTGCACCTAACTATTCCAGTGTGTGTTCAAGAACTGTTCCCTTTTAAAAAACTTTATCAGGCCTTTTAAACATATTTTAAATACTGTTGCCATCTTTTTGTTTACTGGTTTCT
>NW_015229308.1:0-789 GCF_001447785.1 Gekko japonicus | reverse complement strand
ATCAGTGACAAGGCCAGAGGAAAGAGTTTCTTTTCCCTCCTGGGAGGATGCTGTGGAGCAGAGCCTTGCAGCACCAGGTATCGATTTTGTCCAAGAGGAATCGCTTCTTCTTGCCTGGTCGACAATGAGAATACGGCCCAGTCACAAGGGCACCTGAGTGCAGATGGGATGTTCAGTCCTCGCTAACTCAAATATTTTGAGTGCTCTTGGTTCATTCTACATATGGCTAATAGCAAGGCCAGGGGAAACAGCAGACCCTTTTTAGTGTTCTTGCAATGTTTATTTATAATGGCATTGTTTTAGTGATACCAACCTTGAAGAGGAAGGTCTCTCCATGGAAATGGGCGGTATGAAGGTCAATTTCATTTCCCATCCCAATTAAATACCAGTTTGTGTTTTCCCCTTCCTTCATGGTTAACCCAAGGAGGTTGTAAAAGATCTTGCCGTTGATTGCTGAAAATAATTACAGGGAGAGATTTGCAATACTAAATCAACAGGTTCATCAAAATTACAAGAAATTACAAGGAAAAAATACACTATTTGAAATGCCTTCTCTTACCAACATGTTTATTTTCAAGACTCATTACTAGGATCAACATCTTATTACCGATACACGTATGAAGCACTTGTTTGGGAATGCATATTTTGACAGTGAAAGTAGGGTATAAGTAACAGAAACAAAGGGGTGTAAAATGGACCTGGCAAATGGACACTATACATGAATATTCTTTTACAAGGGAAAAACCCCCCAGCACATAGAACACTACTGTATTAGGGTATGGATTAGAC
>NW_015229307.1:0-789 GCF_001447785.1 Gekko japonicus | reverse complement strand
CCCACACCTGCCGGGGCTTTTATTATCTAGAAAGGAGGCGTTTCAGGAACAATGTGCTTCAAATGGCTACAAAGAGTTTGCTTTCCAAAGGGAAATCTGCTTTCTCTAGAGGCTCTCCAAGCATGTACTAGCCTGCATTTCACACTACCTATAAGACACAGGTCAGGAAACCACAGAGAATTTATTCAAGCCTCTACAACTTGCAAACAGTCAGAAGTCTGCAGCTGCATAGGACGGCTGTGGAGACCAAACCTACGCTAGTTGGATCTCTTGGTCTCATCTGGCAGGGCAGGTCTTATCATCATAAACCTCTTGGTAGGCAGACTTCTGAGACACACGCTGGATTACCAAGAAGCATAAAAACCCCACAGATCTTTTGTCCCATTTCAAAAAGGAATAAAAGAAGCTGACTTTCCAGCTATCGTTTCATTCTGCTAGACAAAGGTCGCGGCGGCCTGTATCCTACCTACCACTCTGACTGACGCCGTCTGCTAGAGGGAAGAGCCACTTACAATGAAGGAAGGGATCTTATACTGAGGGAAGGCTTTGCACTTGGATGAGTGACATGGTAGAATACACAACACTGTAACTCAACAGACTTTACTTTCCCCATTTCTTAGTATGGGAATCCCAGCCCCAGTTGGGTTGCCAGGTCTTACCTCCTCTCTGGTGGGGGGTGGGAGGGAGCTTTCTGGGAGGGAGGGGGTGACGTCGCCATGTGCGATATCCCCAACTCGGTGATGTCATCACACCGGGGATGTCGCATGGCGACGCTCTGGTATTTTGGGG
>NW_015229306.1:0-789 GCF_001447785.1 Gekko japonicus | reverse complement strand
TAGCTGTGAATTTCCTGCATTGTGCAGTGTTTGGACTAGATGACTCTCAGGTCCCTTCCAGCTCTATGTCTCTATGTAGTATCAAAAGAGAGGAGTGTTTTTTTGTATGTGACAGCTCAGCGGCTTTGTGACTATCAACCAAAAGGTAGGACCTAGAAAACTGTTCTCTTGGGCACCTTAATTGCCCAAAACTGTTTTGGGATGCTAAAAAGAGAAAATGTTTCTCATTTGACATAGAGATGACATTGGCTAGACTTGGAGTGGTTTCTATATTTCAGTATAAGGAAAAAGTATGGACCACAAGGACTGAATACAGAATCCCAGAGAAGGTGTTGTAATGTGATACCACACCATCAATAAATTTAAGTCTGTCCACATCTCACAGAGGACAAAATTTGAGCCTGGTTATAGGATTTCATAATCAACTACAAGAAATCAACTACATATATGAAAGCAGGATAGATTTATGTCTGACTGGTTTCTTCTTCTCAGCCATATGTATGATTGTGTGGTTTGCAGGAAGAATACCTTGCATGTTGGTGAGTGTGCCCAGTTAGGTGTGTGAAAATGATCAGAACAAAATGTAACTGACATAGGGCTCCTGTATGTGGAATAGTTGACAGATGGGATTTTGGCTCCCACTTCTGTTCTGACCTTGTAGTGTTGGATTATGATGGCACGCATGTACAAGTCTTCCTTTAGGCCTAACTTCTAGAGATCCAGCTTGTATTTAGCTGTGTTGATAGTGTGCCTTCCATAAGAGGTGCAAAACTGACTTATTTGAAATGT
>NW_015229305.1:0-789 GCF_001447785.1 Gekko japonicus | reverse complement strand
TGAAATTCGCAATTGCGCATTTTACAAAAGAGTCTTCAGTCCGGATTTCTTTCCAGTAGCATTCACTTGACTATTTTCAACAGCTAGAATCTCAGTCAGGGAGGCTCAAGGTGCTAGCTCACCAATTATCAAGCGTTAATCCAGTCCTCGGCCAGTCCCCAGTAGCGTTGTGCTTTCTTCACCGCCTTCTCGTCATAGAAGATAGGATTTTACACTCAACTCACGCACAGTTCAAAAATCCCCAGTTCGTGGCTTTCTCCTTTCGCCTGCTCTTCTCTTAGGTTAATTACGATCGCCAAACCTGAGTCCTCCACTGCCCGGACGCAAAACCACTCCCAGCCACTCCAACCTCAATCTTCCGCATCCTCGGCTCCCCTCGGTCGCAATGTTAGAGTCAACATGCCGTTCAATCTCACCCCAAGGAGTCCAGTTACGGTCAGCAAATATTTCATTTTCTTAGCTTCTTGTTTTGTGTTACCTTTAAAATCCGAGGATCCGAATCCGGTGGCTCCGACTTTGCTCCATAAACGGAGCGTAGCCACGGGTCTGGGCAATGAAGGAAAAGTAGCTCGGTCTCCGGTCGCCACCTGGAGCCGCCTTGCTTCGCCTCTCCTTGCATGTACCCCTCTACGGGGGGTTCACAGGTGCCTTGGAGGGGTAGAACCCACTCTGCCCCCCCCCAGAACACCGGGTAAATCAACGTTGAGACGAGAGAACTCCTCCGCTCAACCTCGCTACGTCTCGCCATATGCCGGAAGTCCACAATATTTTGTTTATTTAACAGTGTCT
>NW_015229304.1:0-789 GCF_001447785.1 Gekko japonicus | reverse complement strand
TTGCTCAGTCTAGTGAGGAAAAGTCACAGCTCACATTATGCTGTGCAGATTATGGTCATCATTTGCCTTTAACGTTGTTGCCCTTTGTGTTTTGTGACTTTTGACACATACTGTCCCCAAGGCTGGCAAGTTGGCACTCCCCGGTCAGAACAGTTCCTTTGTTATGAGAGACATCTATCCCGTAAAGTCCTCAGCTCTCCCTATCAAAATCAACTCCCACGGAGCTACTGATGGTGAAATGTATATGTGTGTTTTTTTCTTTCCCTGCGCAGGAAGCAGAGGATTCTCATCATTTTTAAGCTGCTTACTGCTTTCAATTTAAGGCACTTGTGACATGCTGCACAACAACCTCGACACAGCATAAATCCTCCCCGTTGGCATTTCTAGCAAAGAGCACCAAGACATGCAAAATGATTGTCCGCTTTGAGGGAAGAGCTGAAGTAACACTTCACGTGCCCTTGAAGAAAACTTAAACTCAGACTGACACGTTTCTGTCGCATTAGCAGATAAAAATAGCACAGGATTTTTACAAAATCTTCAAGTTATTTGACTGTCCTTCTGGGCCTACCTTTGGAACATTCAATAAAAGGGAGCATTTCCCCTCTTCTTGAATTTAACTCGTTGAGCTGTCAACACGTAAAAGCTGAGGTGAATGCTGAGCTCCATGCTGCCCCCCCCCAATACTCCTCATCCATATTTTGTGGACAATGGGAAAATCTTGTGTGAGAATACAATATGGCATGAGCATAGGTTAGTGGAGCCAGGAGGCGTGAGGACGCAGCGGCGCAG
>NW_015229303.1:0-789 GCF_001447785.1 Gekko japonicus | reverse complement strand
AGCTTAGAGGGAACACTGGTCAGGGCCCCACCATACAGCACACGCAGCAGTCCATTTTGTTACTAAGAGGTGATTGCACTATAATTGCACTATGATTGCTGTGATTGCACTATAATTACACTGCAGTCATCATCCAATAACTGGGTTTTCCTACGTGAAGAAGACAATATAGTTGCAAACCATTGCTACAGTGCAATGTGTGGATGCAGCTCATTTAGCCAAGCAGTTAGTTCAGTTTGTACCTGCAAATGTACCCTCACACCTAGCGGTGTACACATGCTCCTCCATGTGCTCTCCCTCACGCTTGTCTTTTTCCCTCTGCTGCAGCCAGATCATTAAACATTGTCTTCTCATCCAAATTCGATTTACTCTTCAATCACTGGCTGCTTGCTTGCTCACCACAGGAGTGGAAGCAGAATGACAATATCCAGAGTCTGTACTCCACTCACCAGCTACCTAATTCTCCCTTTATATAGGCATGGGCTTTTTCTGAAATAACAAAAAGGTTTCCATTGCCACTTGTCAAACATAGCAGCTGCAAGATTCGCCCAAGAGGGTAAAGATCAATATGCTTCCTATCTGTCTGGTAAATTATGCTATTAAATGAACTGAACTTAAATGGCAATTACTCTTGAAAAACTTCAGTCCGCTACGGCACTCCCGGTCAGTAACAGAGCTCACCACTGGACAAAACTTGTTCATTTTTGCCAGCAGACCAAGCGTCAGGCAAGAGCCAGTCTCAGCCAGCATATTTTATGTATTATATATCATAATACCAGGGAAGTTTTG
>NW_015229302.1:0-789 GCF_001447785.1 Gekko japonicus | reverse complement strand
GAAGCTGACTATCAGCATAGCAGGGTTTTCAACCTCCAGGCCAACTCCTTACAACACAGAAGACGTTGAACAAAAGAGAACTGTCATCCACACATGGGAAGGACCCAGTGCTCCCCATAGAAGGTACCTCTCCCGGATGCCGAGCCACCACATGTACAGTTCTAATGTCCGACCACGCTTCTAAGCCAGCTTTCTCAGGGTGCTCCAGCGCCCACATCCCTCTTGGGGAGAAACCATCCTTTGTGATTAGCCCTTTGCATCGTTTCTCGCTCTCTTCACGGCGAATTCCAGTTTTGAAGCTGCTCCAGCTGGCCTGGAGGTATGGCAAGAACGAAAGCATCTCAGGTTGACTCACGGGGGAAGTCACGCAGAGCAGCAGCCTTTCGAAATGGGTCTGTGTGTCGTCATCCTAAGTAAGTCTACGAGCACAGGAATGCTCAGAAGCAATGGGAGGGGAGGGGAGAGTTACCGTACCTTCTCTGGCTTTCGTGAATTTATCGTTTACCAGAAAGGAGGCTGGCTTTTAAGCAACGTTCCTCCCATTATACCCGGGGTGGCACCTCCTAACATAGCTGGCCAGCAGCAGCCAGTCGGCCTCCCTTAACAAAAAGGGAACATCACTGCAGGGATAAATGAAAGGGTGATGCAAGAACTGCAAATATGTTTCTATCAAATCTACTGCCTGTGCCTACATATTTAGCTCCCGGCTGCATCTAGCCCCAGCCGAACGCTGGGTGCATCCTAGGGTTGCCAACCTCCAGGATTGCAACTGTTCTCCAGGTGACAGAG
>NW_015229301.1:0-789 GCF_001447785.1 Gekko japonicus | reverse complement strand
AGACCAACACGGCTACCTATCTGAATCTATTTTTAAATCTTCAGTTAGTTATGGACTATTTAGGTAGTCTATTTTTGTCCCTTTTAATTCTTAAAAAGTACTTCTCTTCTTTTAAGATTCGTCCTCTGACCTGGGAGCAGGAGGAAAACCCAAAGATCAGTCACAGGCTAGCATAGAAGATACATCAAATCAAGACATGCCAGCTTCTTTTTCTAGTGGGATAAAATCAGTCATCAGTGGGCCCAAGAAAAAAGGGTAAGCGAACTTTTGCAAACTGAAAAATGTTTTACTTTTGTTTGACTCCATTCCATTATTTGAACCTAAACTTGCAAGATGAGAAGCATCTAAAAAGCAGATTCTGCTTTGAAAAGAGACTCTAGTTTTTACTCCATGGCTTTCAACTATAAATTGCTGTCATTAGAGATAAAATGTTTTTTGTGTCTTTGAGTTGTGGACTCTCACGGGAAGATAAACTAGTGAATCTTGATGCTTCTTTCTTAGGATTCATTAGCAGTAATGATAAACTATTGCAGGGCCTTCCTTTCTTAATACCTGACAGAAAAATGGACAGTAATGGTTACTGAAGGTAAATGTCACTGAAGGTAAAAAGCCTGATAATGTGTGGTTGCCTCTTTGCAAAATGAAAAGTTTTATTGCTTGCAAAGAGGCCAAACTATAGCATAACAAACAGATAGTAACTGCTGTCTGACTGACTTAGTGTAGTTCAAGTAGAAAGAGAAGGCAAAAATGCGTAAGTGTGTGTCTTCAGGGATAAGGGCCAATGTCTAG
>NW_015229300.1:0-789 GCF_001447785.1 Gekko japonicus | reverse complement strand
CGTGTGGCCACGACCAGCGGGGCGAGTGGGGGTGGGGGTGAGGCGAGAGGCAGCAGCATGAGAGACAAGGCTGCGCGGACCTGGGGGGCCTGGACGGTTGGCGGGGTCGGCTGAGCGCCTGGTGACGGCGGCGACGGAATTGGGTCCGCTAATCGGGACGACCGAGGGAGCCTCTCCCATTTACCAGGACGTCCGAGCGGTGGACCGGCGCGGCTGTGAGCGGCTACGGGCCAGCCGTGGGACGACTGGAGAGGCTGCTTTCTTTTGTCGGGGTTCCCGGGCAGCGGATCGACGTGCCTGTGAGTGGCGGTGGGCCAGCCGGGGTGGCGCCGGCGTAGGAGACGGCGTGAGGAGCTGGACGGGAGTGGAGAGGGACTGCCGGGTGCTACAGGACAGAGACGGTGGACAGGCTGTGGTCCCTGGCCTTTGAGCCTGTAGGACGGAGGGAGGCAGTAGTCCCCTGAGGGCCCAAGGAGATCGGCCTGCAGCCGAGGAGAAGGTGGAGCATCAGAGACTGGGAGATCAACAGCCGAGTGCCCCTAGTGGCGGGCCCGCGGCAGACCAGGCAGGGTTTCTGGCGGATCAGTTGGTGCCCCTAGTGGTGGACTCGCAGAAGACCAACCAACAAGTGGAGAGGCTATCCCACTTGACCTCCCTGTCCCTCCCTGATACATGTGGATCCAGCTATTAGGACTGAACCTGATCGCGGTAGACTTTAGGGACTGTGGATGACTGTTCGGATGCATGAGTAGGTGAATGGATGGAAGGAGGAGTATTCTGCTTAAGGGG
>NW_015229299.1:0-790 GCF_001447785.1 Gekko japonicus | reverse complement strand
GGAGGTTCCCCTCAGTCACCATGGCTAAAGATTATGGTTATGACACCTGTTGATAGTACTGGGTCTTCAATTGACTCAGAGTTCTTTCCCTGGTTCAAAGTACTTCTCTGATTATTATTTTCTCAGACTCCGAGAATGTGTTGGGACAACCTTGCAATAGGTAAATATTTTCTGTCCTTTTATTATATTGATTTTTTAAAAAAATTATGATGTATAATGTTAAAATCAATTTCATAGACCATGCTGCTATACACTTCAGTTCTTCCGAAATGTTTAATATTTTCTTCCTTAGATCTATACGGACAGGCTATCACTACTGCAATCTTGAATGGCTTCTGTGAAGATCAATTCCATTCTTGAGAAAGGTCATTTGGAGCTAAAACACTGATAACCTTACCTAAGAAATATTAAATGTCGATGTGGGGTTATTTTTATTTCTCCGAAACTTGAGGAGTAGTGTGTATATATATATTTCATCAAAAGATATACATTCTGGGGTCCGCTGTGTTTTCCTTTTGAATTGCAGACTGCCACTTCGGCGTGAACGGACCCAGCACATCCTGGCTTCTTTTGTGTGTAATTTAAATTGGGTCGGCTTTCAAAACAGCCTATTGCAAACCAAGCGCATGGAACCTTTTCCACGTCTGTGCTGTCATATAACATTGCTTGATAAATTAATAAATGGCATTAATAGTTATTATTAGTCTGAATATTCTGCACAGTCAAGGCTGGGTGCTTGGCATTTCTGTGAAGCACAATTGCAGAAACATTTGTAAAGAAATGGATCTTT
>NW_015229298.1:0-789 GCF_001447785.1 Gekko japonicus | reverse complement strand
GTTGCAGCTAAAGAAAAGATGTTAGGGTGAGGGATGCTCTTAAACCCTCTGATGTAATGAGAAGACCTTGAAACCCCCTCCCCTCCTCAGTACTTATCACTCCACTCCATCCATGTGGCTCTGAGCTGCTGCTGGGTGGTCTGAATACTGCCACCTCTATCTGATGCACAAAGAGGGGGTGGAGGAGGATGTTGGTCCCTTAAAAAGAGGGACTCTTCTGTCCCATCTCCAACCTGCATGCAAGGCAAGCCACATCAGGTTGGCCAGCTCTCCTTCTCCATTGGCTGCTACAAAATCTACCCCTCCTCCCTCACCTCTGTCAAGGGAGGGGATTCAAAATGGTCTTGGCAGTTCTTTTCTCTTCTTGTATATGGCTCAGAGACCTTGGGTATCACAAATTCTTTTATCTTCTGTCCCAGGAGGGGATATACACATGCAGAAGTGGTTTTGTACAGCTGCATCCACATTATGGTTGAACTGGTAGGATGTGTTTGATGAAAACTGGTGAGCAGATTCCCATCTGAGGCCACTAGTAACAATGGTGAGTTGAATGCAACTAGAATAAGACTGGAGCCAATGTCATATATGAAGACTTAGTGGTGATTCTGTTACAAGCATTACCTTTGACTAGGGTTGGGCATGGACTGAACGATGAAGCAAAACTCATCACAAATTTTGCTCTGTTCATGATTCGTGTACTGAAGTTTGTGATGGATCTACCGTAACAATCTTCCACAAATTCTTAAAGCACTTTGTGGTTGTTCATGGTGGTTTGTGGATAGAGCAGAA
>NW_015229297.1:0-789 GCF_001447785.1 Gekko japonicus | reverse complement strand
AGGCATTAACTGCCTGCGCCACCATAGGGGTGCTATGTTTCGTTTTATTTTGTTCACTTGGAACTAGTCAAGATTGGATCGTTCATGCTTTGCATGTGTGCATTTTCACTGTGCTTTGCCCGTCTTAGCCAATGGGAAACAAGGGTGGCTGCCCTGGACACAAAACGGGGGGGGGGGGAACAACCATGATCCTGTCCCCTGAAGGGGGGGAAGGAGAAGAGCAGACTCCTTCCTTCTCCTGCACCTGCCCCATCTTTGGTTTGGGTAGCTGGCTTGTGTTGGCAGCAGTGGCTCCTACCCACTTCACGCAGGGTGGGAGCCCCCCTCCACTTGGCCCTGGCATGGGTGCGGGTGGCAAGAGACCCTGGGGGCTTCATCCTGGACTTCTGTCCAGAGCCTCAGAATCAATAAGACTGCCTCTGCCTCATTACCCAACTATCTTCATTTTTGTTACAAGTCTTAAATAATAATAAAATAAAAGAGGCGTTGCATGTGGATTGCGTCTCTGTTCTAGCCATTCCCTAATTCATCTGCCTATCTCTGTGTTTGTTCATGGGAGCATCCACAAGTCGTTTGTGCATGTGCCTTCCTTGGCTGTTTCGCCATGGCTGCCCCCTTCTACCTGCTGGGTGGTGGAGAAGCTGGGTGGTTCACCTCTCGAATCTTCCAGCCTTGCTCGTTGTTTTCGCCTTCTACCAAGGCTGAACGTGTTCAGTAGTAAAAAACTGAGATGTTTTGGCGCTGCCACCTAGGAACGGTAGGTTGATCCTTCCTGTCCTGAGCCTGTGC
>NW_015229296.1:0-789 GCF_001447785.1 Gekko japonicus | reverse complement strand
ATGTCAGGGCAATCCAGGACCCACCGGAACTCCGGGAGATCAAGGGCCACCAGGTCTTCAAGGTATGCCTGGAGAAAGGGGCATTGCTGGCACCCCTGGTCCCAAAGGAGACAGGGTACGTCTCTTCAGTGATTTCTGCTTCAAGTTATTATGAAAAGATGTCTTTCTCTCAATGACCATCTCTCTGTTTACCAGCAACTTGAGCTTTTATTATACTTTCTCTAGGGCAGTATGGGAGAAAAGGGATCTGAAGGTACAGCTGGTAACGACGGTGCAAGAGTGAGTCAATTTATCATTTCCTTTATTAAAACTTTCCCCCTGATATTCTTGACAATCCTGTTTGTGGTTACAGAAACACTTGAGAAAGAATAGTCATCAGAAATGAAAGCTATGTGTTTGTATATGGCATCATGGCACTGAACAGCTCTTATGAAATTGGAGTCAAGTTGTGGGACCAATTCAAGGAGAACACTTCTGGCCTCTTACAGTAGGGGTTTTGTTATCTAGACCAGGGAATTCCAACTTGTGGTGACTTTTGGAATGTTGAGAACCAGTGATTCACACTATCACAAAATGGCTGCCATGGGAGTGGTGCATCTGGTCACAAAATGGCAGCTAGGGCCAATCTTATTATGTTGGGCAGTCTCAAGACCCATGTTCACCTATAGTGCAGGTAGTTTCCAAATGGTTACTCCCTGAAGACATAAACATGGAGGAAAGTTAGAACTGGCTCTTTACTTCAGAGCAGGGGTCCCCAACTTTTTTTGAGCTTGTGGGCACATTTGGAAT